>NC_081382.1:5170832-5438332 GCF_030684315.1 Stegostoma tigrinum
GAGGAGGTAATGCCAAGTGTTAATGGCAAAACAGGAATGGAAGTCTGACATTTAATATAGCTTTAGAACTCAGAAATGGGTGGCTAATTGGAAATTCTAACAGACAGCACACAACCTCTTGATTGGTGATAAAGGATGAGCAGCAGCACCCAAAAGTTAGACACATTCCAAGGGCTGAACAGAGGCAAGTCGCAATTATTTTCTAGAAAACCTGTTCAAAGATGCTATGACACACCCCTGGGGCAAGTAGAACTTGTATCTGGGCCTCCTTGCGTAAAGGTAGAGACACTACCACTTCACACAAGAGCAGTGTGAAGTGGCAGCATCTCAGCACAAAATGCACACACCGTTCACCACTTACCCCGGCAGACACGACATACTGGGGTTCAATTCCAACTCCGTCCGCATTCAACAACAACTCCCCTCCTCCACCAACGCCAGATGTGCGCTCACCCGGAGTCCTGAGGTACGGAAACTTCCGGTTTGTCGCCCAGTTCCGACCCGGAGACCGTTCCCCCAGAAACCTGTCCTTGCTGCCTACTGTTCCACTGAGCATCCCCTTCTGTAGACAGGTGGAAGCTGTTACTGATCTTTGAGAAAAGAGAGCTTATAAAAGGGAGGTGGGGTCGAATTTAGCTCATGTTTCTGCTTGATGAAAGTCTGAGGGGTTCCAATCCGTGCTCGTCAGTGAGATGCCAACTTGTAAACCAGTTCTGCTTCATTGTCTAGGGACAAAGAAATTGCTGCAGGTGCTGGAATCCAAGATAGACAAACAGGAGCCTTCATCAGAGAGGGGGATGGGGGGAGGGAACTGGAATAAATAGGGGGAGGCGGACCGAAGATGGAGAGTAAAGAAGATAGGTGGAGAGAGTGTAGGTGGGGAGGTAGGGAGGGGATAGGTCAGTCCAGGGAAGACGGACAGGTCAAGGAGGTGGGATGAGGTTAGTAGGTAGCGGGGGGTGCGGCTTGGGGTGGGAGGAAGGGATGGGTGAGAGGAAGAACCGGTTAGGGAGGCAGAGACAGGTTGGACTGGTTTTGGGATGCAGTGGGTGGGGGGGAAGAGCTGGGCTGGTTGTGTGGTGCAGTGGGGGGAGGGGACGAACTGGGCTGGTGGAGGGGTGCTCTGAAAGGTAGCCTGAGATGGACATGTCACCAGGAGAGTGCGAGGGGGGAGTTAAAATAGTTGGCAACTGGAAGGTGTTGTTGATGATAGTGTACAGAGCTCAGGTGCTCCATGAATTGGTCACAAAGTCTGCGCTTGGCCTCACTGGTGTAGAGGAGGCCACATAAGGAGCAATGGATATAGCAGACCAGTTTGAAGGACCTACAGGTGAACCCCTGTCGGAAAAAAAAGAAAGTTTGCCTGGGGGCTTGGACAGAGGTGGGAGGGGAGGTGTAGGGGCAGGTGCTGGGTGTGGTGGGGCTGGTGGAGAGTGTGGAGTGGATAAGGGAATCGTGGAGTTAGTGGTCCCTGTGAAACGAAGGTAGGGGTGGGGAGGGAAATATCTCTTTGGTAGTGGATTGCAGATGGTGGAAGTGACAGAGGATGATGTGCTGTTTGCGGAGGCTATTGGGATGGTATATGATGACCGGGGAATTGTGTCCTCATGTTTGTTGTGGGGAGTGTGTTTGAGGGCAGAAATGTGGAAATGCAAGAGTTGCTTTTGAAGGCAATCTGTAACTGATATGTTGCTGAGAGATTGTCAGTGTTATGCTGAGACTGGAATCACTGGGATCTTGCTGTGCCATCTCAACCTGTGATCCACAATGCCTTCAAAAGCAACTCTTGCATTTCCACATTTCTGCCCTCAAACGCACTCCCCACAACAAACATGAGGACACAATTCCCCGGTCATCATATACCATCCCAATAACCTCCGCAAACAGCACATCATCCTCTGTCACTTCCACCATCTGCAATCCACTACCAAAGAGATATTTCCCTCCCCACCCCTACCTTCGTTTCACAGGGACCACTAACTCCACGATTCCCTTATCCTCTCCACCAGCCCCACCACACCCAGCACCTGCCCCTACACCTCCCCTCCCACCTCTGTCCAAGCCCCCAGGCAAACTTTCTTTTTTTTCCGACAGGGGTTCACCTGTAGGTCCTTCAAACTGGTCTGCTATATCCATTGCTCCTTATGTGGCCTCCTCTACACCAGTGAGGCCAAGCGCAGACTTTGTGACCAATTCATGGAGCACCTGAGCTCTGTACACTATCATCAACAACACCTTCCAGTTGCCAACTATTTTAACTCCCCCCTCGCACTCTCCTGGTGACATGTCCATCTCAGGCTACCTTTCAGAGCACCCCTCCACCAGCCCAGTTCGTCCCCTCCCCCCACTGCACCACACAACCAGCCCAGCTCTTCCCCCCCACCCACTGCATCCCAAAACCAGTCCAACCTGTCTCTGCCTCCCTAACCGGTTCTTCCTCTCACCCATCCCTTCCTCCCACCCCAAGCCGCACCCCCCGCTACCTACTAACCTCATCCCACCTCCTTGACCTGTCCGTCTTCCCTGGACTGACCTATCCCCTCCCTACCTCCCCACCTACACTCTCTCCACCTATCTTCTTTACTCTCCATCTTCGGTCCGCCTCCCCCTATTTATTCCAGTTCCCTCCCCCCATCCCCCTCTCTGATGAAGGGTCTAGGCCCGAAACGTCAGCTTTTGTGCTCCTGAGATGCTGCTTGGCCTGCTGTGTTCATCCAGCCTCACATTTTATTATCTTGGAATCTCCAGCATCTGCAGTTCCCATTATCTCTAGACAAACAGGAGGCTGCCTGCTGTGTTCTTCCATCCTCCTGTTTGTCTGCTTCATTGTCATTCTCAAAGAGAAATGTTCGAAGTACAAATGAAAGACTGAAAGAACAAAACAATTTTATTTTGATATCACCGTGGTTGTTTTTCTCCAGAGGGCACGCAGCGGTGCCCTCGAGATTGACTTTGATTTCGTGGAAACTCGAATCTTCGTAATTCTACCTGGACCTTTTTGTCTCAGATTTCTTTTGTCTCAGATTGGATTGAACACTCTGGAGGCAGGAAGCATGTTTCCGTTGATGGGGGAGTCCAGAATCAGAGAACACAGTTTAAAAATAAGGGGTAGGCCATTTAGAACAGAGTTGAGGAGAAACTTCTTCACCCAGAGAGTGGTGGATATATGGAATGCTCTGCCCCAGAAGGCAGTGGAGGCCAAGCCTTTGGATATTTTCAAGAAAGAGATGGATAGAGCTCTTAAAGATAGTGGAATAAAGGGTTATGGGGATAAGGCAGGAACAGGATACTGATTGTGGATGATCAGCCATGATCATAATGAATGGTGGTGCTGGCTCAAGGGGCAGAATGGCCTACTCCTGCACCTATTGTCTCTTGTCTATTTCTAGCAGCCACAATACTTTGCTTTAGTTCCCTAGCTCTTGGCTTACAGATCACCCAAGGAACAAATTCCAGCCAGACAGAGCTGCCAACACGCTATAGAATAGCCCTGGAGTCTTTAAAAATTCATCTCCTAGATATTATTTTGTGTAAACTAACTGGACTGCAGCAATTCAAGAAGACCGCAGGGTATGACCTGTTCCAGGGCAACAAGGAATAGACAATAAATAGAAGTTCAGCCAGCAACACCAACGTTCCACAAATGAATAAAATAATCCTGGAAGAAAACTGTATTTGAACAATTTCCTGAATCGGTAATAGAAGTATTGGATATTAGAAAACTTTTTTTATTTCCATAGGGGATGTGAACTTCATTGACACTGGCAAAATAACTGTTGTTTTCCTCTTGTATTGGCAATGATGGTGGTGAATCACCTTTACAGTTGTGATCAGAGATAATGGGAACGGCAGTTGCTGGAGAATCTAAGATAACAAAGTGTGGAGCTGGATGGACACAGCAGGCCAAGCAGCATCTGTGCTCCTGAGATGCTGCTTGGCCTGCTGTGTTCATCCAGCTTCACACTTTGTCACCTTTACAGTTTCAGTCCATGTGAGTAGGTAGACTCGTTTGTCAGGGAGGGAATTCCAGGAGTTTGCCCCAGCAACAGAGGTGGTGAAATGGTTGCAAATCTGGATTTTGTATAACTTGGAGGAAAATGTTCACATGGCAATGTTCCCTTTTATGCAGGAGAGGTTGTGGATTTGGAGGGTGCTGTTGAAGTAGCCCTGACGAGTTCATGCCATTTGTCCTGAAGCTGGCACATAATGTTGTGTCCTCAGAGCCAATAGTGGTGGTAGTGAAAACAAAGTGCTGGAAAACAGACTGGGTCAGGAAGAATCAATGGAGAGAAAGCAAGTTAACACTGAGTCTAGTTGACCCTTCATCACAGCTGACGTGAAGTGTAGAGGGGGCAGCATTTCTGTAATGATGGGCTGGGGGATAAAGGATGTTGATAAAGCAGATTAAGTGACTGGAATGTGAGAGTGGCAGAACAAGGGTGTGTCTAACTGCCAGACGGGAAAGTACAGGTGGTCCCACTGGAGTGAGGGTGAAAGAGGGAAGACATGTTTCATTCTCTGTCACCAAGTAAAGCTAAAAGAAGAAAGGAATAGGAGTGGATTCACAATCTGAAGGTGTTGAACTTAACATTAAGTCTAGAAGGTTGTAAAGAACCTAATCTGAAGATGTTGTTCCTCCAGTTTGCACTGTGATTTGCTGGAGCATTGCAGCACATCTAGGACAGATAAGTGGGCAAGCGAGCAGGATGCTGTGTTAAAATGATAGGCTACAGAAAGATGGGAGTTGTGCTTGCACATGGACTGGAGATGTTGTGCAAATTGGTCACTCAGTCTGCGTTTGGTTTCTCCAATGTAGCGTAGGCCACATTGGGTCCAGCGAACGCAACAGCCCAGATTGGAGGAGGTATACATGAAATGCTGCTTCACCTGGAAAGACTGTTTAGGCCCTTAGACGGTGAGCAGGAAGGATGTGAAGGGGTAGGTCATGCACCTTCTGTTGCTACCCGGGAAGGTGCAGTCTGGCTACACCTGGCTACTCCCCAGGGTAGCGTCCTCGACCCAACCATCTTCAGCTGCTTCATCAATGACCTTCCCCCCCCCCATCATAAGGTCAGAAGTGGGGAAGTTCGCCAATGATTGCACAATGTTTGGCATCATTCGTGACTCCTCACATAGAGAAGCAGTCAATGTTCACATGCAACATGATCTGGACAATATTCAAGCTTGAGCTGAAATGTGGCAAGAGACGTTCATGCCACACAAATGCCAGATCTTGACCATCACCAATAAGAGACAATCTAACCACCGCCCCTTGACATTCAATGGTGTTACCATCACCGAATCCCCCACTATCAACATCCTGGGGGTTACCATTGACCAGAAGTTCAACTGGACTCACCACATTAACAGAGTGGCTACAAGAGCAGGCCAGAAGCTGGGAATACTGCGGCGAGTAACTCACCTCCTGACACCTCAAAGCCTGTCCACCATCTACACAGCACAAGTCAGGAGTGTGATGGAATACTCCCCACTTGCCTGGAGGGTGCAGCCCCAACAACACTCAAGAAGCTTGACACCATCCAGGACAAAGCAACCAACTTGATTGGCCACAAGCATTCACTTCCTCCACCACTGAAGCTCAGTAGCAGCATGTACTATCCACAAGATGCACTTCAGAAATTCACCAAAGATCCTCAGACAGCACCATCCAAACTCACGACCACTTCCATCTAGAAGGAAAAGAGCAGCAGATATATGGGAACACCATTGCCTCCAGGTTCCCCTCCAAGTTACTCATTATCCTGACTTGGAAATATAGCGCCATTCCCTGACAGTCGCTGGGCCAAAAAATCCTGGAATTGCCTCCCTAATGGCGTTGTGGGTCAACCCACAGCAGGAGGACTGCAGCAGTTCAAGAAGGCAACTCACCATCACCTTCTCAAAGGTAACTAGGGTTGGGCAAGAAATGCTGGCCCAGCCAGCGATGCCCATCTCCCACAAAATGAACAGAAAATAAAAGGGGGTGTGGTGCTGGTGGTCAAGGAATGGACTATGGTGTCCCAGAGAGAATGGTCCCTGCTAAAAGCAGACAAGGGAGTGAAGGAAAGATGTGTTTGGTGGTGGTGTTATGTCGGAAAATCTGAAGTAGCAGAGAATGATCCTTTTAATGCACAGGCTGATAGGATGAAAAAGGGGGACAAGGGGAACGCGATCACGCCGTTGTGTGTGATGGGAAGGGAAGGGCAGAAGCATGGGTGATAGGTCGTGCAGGAGGGCCCAGCCCCGCAGGATGGGCCCGAGGCCAGCAAAGCGCCCCTGCAGGCTCCGCTCCCCCGCCCCGACAACCCGGAGTCGATGGAGGCGGTGACAGGCAACCCAGGGGAGTGGACGACGGTCCGGAAAGCGAGGAGGAAGGTGCGTCGGCGGGCCCAGGAACTGCAACCATCAGGCGGGAAGAGGCAGCTACAGGGGGGCTATCAGAGCTCCTCTGACGAGGGGGATTCGGAGAGGGCCCGCCTGAAGCAGAAGTTAAAGATCTCAAGGGAGAAGGAAAGCAGCACCATGCTTCCAGGTGACGGGAGGCGTCCTGAGGCTCCCTCTGACACCCAGTCACGTGCCGCTGGGGCACTGGAGGGCCCCCTGGAACTTCCAGGCGGGAAGAAGGAAACAGCGCGTCCCCAGCCTGACCCAGAGCCGGACTCTCCTGCCTCTGTACCCCCGACGGGGGGATGCCACCCGGAAGGCAGCACGGACGGTTTCCTGAGCCCAGAGAGCATCCAGCAGTTAGCCCGAGCAATGCGCATGAAGGGAGAGATAGGGGGTATGAGTTGCGAGCATTAATGTGCGCAGCGTCAAGTCCACCGCAAGATGTGTGTCCACGTTAGCCTACCTGCCTACCGTTAGGGCGGACCTCCTGTTTCTGCAGGAGTGTGGGATACCGCACCTCAGCAGGTACGGGAAATGGTCCGGCGCCTGGACCTGTGGGCCTTCGATCTGGTCAGGGGGTAATGACTGTCGCTCCTCAGGCCTGGCTATTCTGCTGCGGGGGCGCAATTTCACCATCTCTCAAGTTCAGGAGGTGGTGGGGGGGCGCCTCCTAGTGGCTAACGTCACCTACAGGAACACTCCCCGAGGCTGATCAACGTATACGCCCCAGCGGTACGGAGTGAGCGGTTGGCCGTCCTGCAGTGGCTTCCACCCCTGCTGGCTATGTCCAGGCCGGTTATCCTAGGCGGAGACTTCAACTGCATCATCGATGCAGATGGAAGATCCGGCGTGGGGACAGCAGGTGGGGGGAGTCAACTGGACGTCACGTCCAGATTCCTGATGGGCACGGTGAAGGACGCCAAGCTGCTCGACGTCTTCAGCGCTCCTGCAGACGGAGTGCAGCGGAGGTACACCTGGTCGTGGCCAGACGGGTCTATTCGCTCAAGGATAGACTTCCTGTTTGTGTCACGGGCGTTCTCGGTCAGGTCCACCGGCGTCGAGCCGGCGTTTTTCTCTGACCACTGCCTCCTGCTGGCCGACTGTCACTTACAGGACGACCAGCTGGCCGGCAAGGGGACGTGGAAGCTCAACACGACTCTGTTGACCCCAGAGAACGTCAAGGAGCTCAAGAGGGAGTACGCTGGTTGGAGAACCGTGAAACCCCTCTTTGAGTCTCCGGGCGACTGGTGGGAGACGGTGAAGGAGAACATCAAGAGGTTCTTTGTCCTCAAGGGTGTTCGGAAGGCGAGAGAGAGGCAGGGAAAGCTGTCGCGTTTCCAGTAAAGGGTGCAGAACCTGCTCCTTCTGCAGTTGATGGGGGTCGATGTCACGGAGGACCTCCGCGAGGTGAGGGGCCAGCAAGCCTCGCTCTTCACCGCGGAGGCCTCCAGGATAATCTTCCGGTCCAGGGTCCGCTTCATGGAGCAGGACGAGATGTGCTCGCGTTTCTTCTTTCAGAAGGTGCACAAAGAGAGCACTGTGCTTAGCCGGCTGAAGGAGGACACGGCTCGGTGACGTCGTCTCGGCCCGATATTTTGAGGATCAGCAGATCCTTCTATGCCGGACTGTACGACACGAAGCCCACGGACAGCACGGCCTCTGAGTCGTTCCTGTCGTCTATCACGGAGGTCTTAGACAATGGCACGAGGGAGTGGCTGGACCGGCCAATATCCCTGGACAAGCTGACCAGACCCCTCAAGTCCTTGGAGAGGAATAGGACTCCCAGGAGTGACGGCTTACCGGTCGAGCTGTATTCCACTCTGTGGGACCTGGTTGGCCAGGACCTGCTGGAGGTGTATGATAGTGCACTTCGGGCAGGGGAAATGTGCAAGTCCATGAGGAAGGGGGAGAGGGAAGAAATTAAGAATTGGCGTCCCATTTCACTATTGAACGTGGACTACAAAATTCTGGCCAAGATCATAGCCAACCGGGTCAGGTCTGTCCTGGAGTCGGTGATTCACCCTGACCAAACCTGTGCTGTGCCGGGCAGGAAGATCGCTGAGAGCCTCACACTCATCAGGGACACGATCGCCTACGTACAGGACAGGCGGGTGGACACCTGCCTCGTCAGCCTGGACCAAGAGAAGGCCTTCGACAGGGTCTCTCATGCTGACATGAGGGACGTCCTCTCCAAATTGGGGTTCGGGGAGGGCGTCCGCAATTGGATCCGGCTGCTCTACACCAACATCATTAGTGCAGTCTCGATCAATGGGTGGGAATCGGACAGTTTTCCCGTCAGATCTGGAGTCAGGCAGGGCTGCCCGCTCTCTCCTGCCTTGTTCGTGTGCTGTGTGGAGCCCTTCGCCGCATCCATCAGGAAGGACGTGAGCCTGAAGGGCGTGACTATCCCAGGCAGCGGAGGCCTTCAGGTCAAGACCTCCCTGTACATGGACGATGTCGCCGTCTTCTGCACCGATCGTCGGTCGGTGAGTAGGCTGTTGGATATCTGCGGCCAGTTTGAACTGGCCTCGGGTGCCAAAGTCAATAGGGGTAAGAGCGAGGTCATGTTCTTCGGGAACTGGGACGACTGCTCCTTCATCCCCTTCACCGTCAGGACAGACTACCTGAAGGTGCTGGGTGTTTGGTTTGGTGGAGCTGGGGCGTGCACTAAGACTTGGGAGGAGCGTATCACCAAATTGAAGCAGAAGCTGGGCAGGTGGACGCTCCGGTCCCTCTCCATCACGGGTAAGAACCTGGTTGTCAGGTGCGAGGGGCTTTCGGTACTGTTGTATGTGGCGCAGGCCTGGCCTATTCCCTGGACCTGCGCCGCTGCGGTCACCCGGGCCATCTTCCACTTCTTTTGGGGTTCGAGGATGGACCGGGTCGGCAGAGATACCATGTACAAAGACCTGGAAAATGGGGGAAAGGGCGTACCGAACGCCACCCTCGCCCTGATGGCTACCTTTGTGTGCGGCTGCATCGAGCTGTGTGTAGATCCTCAGTATGCAAACACCAAGTGTCACTACTTACTGAGGTTCTACCTGTCCCCGGTGTTGCGAAGGAAGGGCCTGGCCTCGTTGCCACAGAACGCTCCGAGTAGTTGGACCATTCCATACCACTTGTCCTTCGTGGAGAAATTTTTGAAAGGAAACACCTTTGACTACAAGGCCGTCAGGCAGTGGTCAGCACGTAGTATCCTCGAGACCCTTCGGGAAAAGGAGAGGGCGGATCCCGTCGTGTGGGTCCCCACGCAGACTGCCAAAGTCGTTTGGCAGAATGCCTCATCACCAGAACTTTCAAACAAGCACAAGGACATTGCTTGGCTGGCGGTGGGAGGGGCTCGGAATCTCTGTGCCACCGCACGCTGCCCTCAAGGTGGCTGCGGCGGGGACAAGAC
Organism: Stegostoma tigrinum; assembly: GCF_030684315.1. Lineage (NCBI taxonomy): Eukaryota > Metazoa > Chordata > Chondrichthyes > Orectolobiformes > Stegostomatidae > Stegostoma > Stegostoma tigrinum. Next base: position 5,180,617 of record NC_081382.1, read on the forward strand.
TGCCGATCACCTCCTTCTGGAGTGTGCCTATGCGCAGGAGGTCTGGAGGGGGATGCAGTGGTATTTGTCGAGGTTCATCCCGAGCAGCTCCGTGACCCGGGACTCCGTGCTCTACGGGCTGTTTCCGGGGACGCACACCGAGACCAACATCAACTGCGCCTGGAGGACCATCAATGCAGTGAAAGACGCTCTTTGGTCTGCCCGCAACTTGCTGGCCTGCCAGCTGAAAGAACTGACCCCGACCGAATGTTGCAGACTGGCGCACTCTAAGGTCCAGGACTACGTGCTGAGGGACGCGCTGAAACTTGGGACAGCCGCCGCCAAGGCGCGGTGGGGAAAGACCACCGTATGAAACCCCTCGTCCAGAATAGAAAAAAGGGCCCTATCTGGTAACTGGACCCAGCTGGCGCCTTCCCCAGCTGGTCAGGGGGCCAACGGGGACTGTGCGGGGTGACGACTGCCGGGGTATTTTCTTTGCTTTGTTTTTTTCTTCTTCTTTGTTTGTTTTTTTTTCCTTTAGTTGTTGTACGTACCCCCTGGGTAAGCCGGAGCGGCTTGCATGACTGGGTAGGTGTATAAATGTTTTTTTTTTGTACATCTTTTGAATAAAGTATATTTTTTCAAATAAAAAAAATTTTTTAAAAAGTGACGAAACGTCTGAAAATGAACCTTCCAGCTCAGCGAGCAAACTCACATCCACAAGCTCTCCTCATAAGGAAATCCCTCTGTTCCTGGGTTCAAACAAGTGAACCTTCTCTAGGTTGCCTCCAGTGCTAGATATCTTTCCTTAAAAGGCCCAAAGCTGTCACAGTATTCCTCACACAAAGAGTCATTTAGACCTGAAACGTTAGCTTGCTCTCTCTCCATGGATGCTGTCTGGCCTGCTGTGATCTCCAGCAATTTTTTGTTTTCAGTACAGATTCTAGCATCAGCAGTAATTTGCTCCTACAGTAGTCCTGATGTGGTGTAACTAGTACCTTGTATAGTTTTAGCAAGACCATCCTATTTTTATACTCCATTCCCTTTGAAATAAAGAACAACATTCTGTTTGCCTTCCCTATCACCTTATGATTTGTTTCCTAGCTTTTTGAGATTCATACACGAGGACCCCCAAATCCCACCATGTCACCACTTTCTGCAGTCTTTCTCCATTTAACTAATATTCAGTTCCTCTATTCTTCCTGCCAAAGTGAATAGTGTATAGAAGCACTGAGAACATTGGAGGCCTCACTACTGGGAAATGGCCAAACATCTGTAAGATGAAAAAAAAAGTAAACTTCAAGCATTCATAGAGAGTTTTAAACAGTTAAGAATTGTTTTTGTTAATACAATGGTCAATGAAAACATTTCTCTCTCTCTCTGTCATAGACTCCGACTGTAGATGTTAATAAATCAGCACACACACAGACATTGGTCAGCTATCTGAAGACACAAAAGAATTGAGTTTACCATTAATTCCGTTCAAAGACTGAGACAAACAATAAAATATAATGGTGCAAGTACATTTTTCATTAAATCCTATTTGCTTTAATATCCAAAAAGGTTTTAAGGTGGATATAATAATATATAAAAATTTAAAGTAGAATACTTAGAACTATCTTTGACTATATAGCTACCTTTCAGCTGAAGAAAGCACAGTATTGAACACTTAGTTTACTTAGAATAGCGAATTTCTGTATAAGTGGTGATTGTCCTTGAGTGTCGCACATTCTAGGTTACAGTATTCATTCCTATAATGTAATCCAGTGGTTTTCTTTCTTGCAATAAGTGTTCATAAGCAATTACTAGCACTCTCACAAGCCTGAATCCAGACAATAATTCATTAATTAGGATCCTAAATTCCATTATTAGTAATGAAAAATTAAGCTGTTTCTGCCATGATGTATGTGTAGGTATGTTAATCCCAGAGATAACTTTGCTGATTTGAAAACTCAGGGGAAGAGAACATTTCCTTCCATGAGGCAGTCTATAGCTGGCAAAGCTGATCAACTTCCTTTAATGATTCAAAATTTCTGTTCTTTGGGGGTTTTTAGCTTGGCTGGGTAGGTCTACATTGCTGGGGTGTGAAAATAGCGGAACAATTAACGGACGAAAATCAGTGGGCCCAAGAGGCAGTCCTGAGGAAATCCCACAATGATGTCCTCAGACTAAGATGATTGCCGTCCAACAGCTACGACCATTATCTTTTGTGCCTGGTATGACTCCAATCAGTGGAACATTTCCCCCTGATTTCAGCTTCATCAGGGTTTCTTGATGACAAATGCTTTTATATCACGGACAGTCACTCTCACCTCACCCCTGGAATTCAGTTCCTATGTCCATGGCCTGGAGCTAGGTGATCCAGGTGGAGCCCCTTACTGAATGTGGCTGAGTTACTGCTACTTGGTGACAATGTCAACACCACCTCTGTCACTTTGCTAAGTGGACTGTTGTTCAAATCAGATTTGACCTGTTTTCCAAATTGTTGGGCACATGTCAATATTGTGGAATATGTGGAGTATTGGGACACTTTAGCTAAGGGTACAGCTAGCTCTGGAGTTCATCATTAATATTGAATAATTGGAAGCTTGCAACCTTTATAAAATGAAGATGGTGGAAGGAAGGTCACAGTTAATCCCTTTACAATGACACAATCAGACACGTGTTCACATATTTACACACACTCTCCTTAGATATGTAAGGGGGTGTGCTTGAGATGTAAAAGACAAATGATAAAGTGGAGCAGAGCCAGTAAAGGGTGCCTTGTCTGAACAATATAAATAAAGAGGGCAGGAGTAGACCATTTAGCCTTTTGAACCGCTTCCAATCGATATGGTCATGACTGAACTGGTAGAGATATCAGCTCCACTTCCCTGTTTCCCTCCCTATAACCTTTGACTCCCTTGTCTATCAAAAATCTAAGTTAGCCTTGAATAAATTTACACATTCAAAAATAAAGTATTCTTTATCTTTATTCTTATAAGTAGCAGATGGCCAAAAGATTTTTTTTAATGTGTCCAAGGTCATTGGTTAGAATTGTGAATGAATTTAAATTTTGCAGAAAAGTTACAACACCTCAGTACACTTCAACATGTTACCTGGAGTATGTGCTTTCCCCACCATCAGTTCTATAAACAATGACTTACTGATGTAGGACAATACTGAACTGATTTGACAACCCAGAATGGAAGTTGAGTTGCCAGGAAATGGTCACAGGGAAATCTGGGGATTCTGATTGACAGATTCATTTCAGGAAGGTGAATCAAATGTCAAATTTACTGAAGGAACAGGTAACAAGTTGCTGACTAACTTCAAACCTGTCTCCTCCACACCAATTCCCTTTTAGATTTGCCTCAGAGTGAGCCCTAATATGACAGTGTTACAAGAAAAGATCAATGAGAAAGTTTGGGAAAGACAGAAATTTTTCAATACACTAATTTACATGAAGCAGAAGTACAAACATAAATACAATTTTTAAAATATTTTTGTTTAATTATATCACCACTGAATAAGAAATACATTTGTCATTAAATAACTGAGACCAAGCAATTGTACTTATGCGAAATTAAAAGTTTCTAAAGTTTGTATGAATGGTGACATTGTCCTGTTAATTGCTGGCACTGTCCTACAGTGTGGATGTGATCCAAAATAGAATTTGTGCCTGTGAGAATCAGTTCAATCATTGAGGAATGTTTATGGTGGGTGAGTGATGTGAGTGCTTACTAAAAGGTGGTACACAATACCACTTATTTATGTTTCAAATGGAAGAGTGCAACATGGTGACCCTGGGCATCACAAGACAGCACATTCCCTTCCTCTTCTTGTAAGTGGAATTTAGAGTTCACCGATCCTCCTGTCACCCTCACCTCCATCTCTACAAAGTATCTGTTCCACAACAGTTTGGCATTGTTCACCCATTATGTCTTCCACCTGCGTGCCTTCTACTTCAATAAAGACTCCCAACCATTCTCCAGGGACCCCTTCTCCTGCCTCCAACATTGATCAGCAATTTGAGGCAAACTTTTACTCAACATGCAGTTAATTTGGCTCGAAGCCATCAGCAGTGAAACCAGCAAATGGTAAAACAGTGTGACTTTTTAAAAAACTGAGCAGTATATAAAAGAACTGGGATGTATCAACAGAAACCCATAGCAGGCATGCAATGGATATTTCAAAATGCACAGAATAGATACATTTTGGTGAGAAAGAAAAATTCCAAGGAGAGGACAACTCAACCTCCATAAATAAAAAAAATCAAGATGAAATCAAATTTAAAGAAAAAGCGTGTGATTGAGCAAACAGGTGGCAGTTCAGAAGACTGGACAGAAAATTTAAACAAAATCGAAATTGACTGTAATGCATCATTTATACAGGACAATGGTGAGACCACATCTAAAATACTGGCCATGATATTGCTCTCCACACCTATAGATAACTTCATGCCTTTACCATCTCAACTAAAATGCTTCCATGTCGAAGTTTCCTGAGCATAGGTCACCATTCTTTATATGCTTTCCAATCATTAACTAACAGAGCCATCCCTCCAAGTTTTCTTAGCTTTGTCCTTCCTAAATGTTATGTACTGAGAGACAGAATCTATAAGGTGACCCTTTAAAGAATAGCAAAAGTCTTTTCCCTCAGGTAGGGGAGTTCAAAACCAGAGGGCATAATTTTAAGGTGAGAGGGGAAAGATTTGAAAGGGACCTGAGGAGCAAATCTTTCACACAGAGGGTGGCGCATGTATGGAATGAGCTGCCACAGGAAGTGGTGGAGGCTGATACAATTACAACATTTAAAAGGCATCAGAATAGTATATGAATCTATCGGGGTTTGGAAAGGCAAGGGCTCATTTGGGATAGTCAGCATGGCTTTGTGCATGGGAATTAATAATGATTGAGTTTTTGAAGGCATGACCAAGAAAGTAGATGAGGGCAGTGCAGTGGACTTTAGTAAGGCCTTCGATGAGGAACTGCATGGTGGGTTGTTGAGTAAAATTAATTCTCATGGGATCCAGGGAGAGCTGGCCAATTGAATACAAAATTGGCTTGAAGGTGGTAGTAGAGGCTTATTTTTCAACTGCAGGCCTATGCCACAGTGATTGGTTCCACTATTATTCGTCATCTATGTAAAAGATTTGGATGAGACTTCAGGAGGTATGGTAGTAAGTTTGTGGATGACACCAATGTTGGTGGTTTAGTGGACAGTGAAGAAGGTTATTTGCATTTTGGTAAGTCAAACCAGGACAGGACCTTCACAATCAATTTTAGGACCCTGGGGTATGGTACAGAACAAATAGATCTAGAGGTGCAGGTTGCTGTTTAAAAGTGGAGTCACAAGTACAAAGGGTGGTGATGGCAGCTTTTAGCATGCTTCATCAGTTAAAGCACTGAGTATAGGAATTGGGACTTCTTGCTGTAACTGTACAAGACATTGGTAAGGACACATTTGGAGTATTGCATGCAGTTCTGGTCACCCTACAACAGAAAGGATATTATTAAATTAGAAAAAGTGCAGAAAAGATTTACTAAGAATGCCACCTCGGCTGGAAATTTTGAGTTATAAGGATAGGCTGGGACCGCTTATGCTGAAGTGTAGTGGACTGAGGAGTGACCTTATAGAGGTCTATAAAATTACGAGAGGTATATATATGGTAAATTGACAACAGCTTTTCCCTACGGTAGGTGAGTCTAAAACTAGAGGGTATAGGCTTAAGGTGAGAGGGGAGAGAATCAGAAAAGTCCAGAGGGGCAATTTTTTCATGCAGAGGGTGGTGAGTGTACCCGTCCAGGGCCTCTTCATTGCTAACACAGTCCTGAAGGGTAATGCCCTAAACACTGACTGCTCCTTTCCTCCACATGCTGCCTGCCTTGCTGTGTTTTTCTAGCCTCCTCTTTGTCTACCACTTCTTCGACATGAATCTCATTTAAAGCACTACCACATTAGTCAGCAATGTCGAACGATTTAACCATTGTGGTTGCAATGAATTGTTGGACTTTTTAAATCACTTGACCACAACAACCCTATCCAGTGACACAGCCTTTCGCCGTTCCCCCCTAACTTAAATACTTTTTCAATTAACAAGCAAAAGTGTTTAATTGAGAAAATGAACAGTACACATGGTTTCACAGTCTCTGAAAATTTTCTCTTTGGCTACTCGTAAGAGTATCCGGAAGATTAATCTTTCGAGACACTCTGGGTCAATGCTGGAAGCTGAATGTCTCAAAACTTGCTCTATCCCCGACAAATCCTCTAAAACATAGTGGTACTGTGTGTGTGTGTGTGTGTGTGTGTGTGTGTGTGTGTGTGTGTGTGTGTGTGTGTGTGTGTGTGTGTGAGAGAGAGAGAGAGAGAGAGAGAGAGAGAGAGAGAGAGAGAGAGAAAAACAGAATAGTGGCTAATTTAGTATTCTCAGGTCTCACATTGCAACCCCCTCTAACCAGGGAACATTGTTCCAGTATGAATATTAAAAGCAGGAGAATTTGGTCATTTAGCTCTCCAGCCTCTACTATCCAGTATCACTCAGACAAATCTGGATCTAGTAGACTCTGGAAATCTTGATATTCCCCAAGAAACACTGGGCTAGCAGACACAAAAAAACAGAGTTTGAATTTTGCAGTTCCCATTTTACAATTGTCAGCACTATACACTTTGTGACTGCTCCATAAAGTAGCTTATATCCTCGGTTGAAGTTAAGTCACCAAGGTAACAGTAACAACAATGAAAACTTGCAGCACCTTGAATATAATAAACATTCCCGAGACACAGTGTTACAAAACACAGTATGACACAGAGCTACACAAAGAGGCATGAGGTCAGATCACCAAAAGTTTAGCCAGACAATAAATCTGTTGGAGCTTCTTGATGGCAGAAGGATATAGGAAGGGAATTCCAGAGCTTGATGCCTTGGTAACTGAAGGCACAGCAATTAAAATCAAGCATGTTGAATAGACCAGAATTACAAATAGGGTATGATCAGGGTCAGTTAAGGGGAAATCAACCCTGGTTCTTGTCCATTGTCCCTGTCCAGTAAGCACCCTCCACTGACACTGAAATAACCACTCTACCATGATATAACATAACGCAGTGGTTATGCTACTAGACTAAGAAGCCAGAGAACAAGAGTTCAGATTCCACACAGCAGTTTGGGAATTTGATTTCATTTTATTTAAATCTGGGAATGAAAAGCTGATACTAGTAGTAATGACAGTGAGATTTTGAATTTTCATTAAAACACAACTGTTTCACATATGTGCCTTCAGGGAGGAGATCTGCCATTCTTACCTCGTCTGGTCTACATGTAACTCCAGGGTGACAGCAATGTGCTTCACTCTGAACTGTCCTCTGCTGTACCAAACTAATAACAGTGTTCAAGGAGTGCTGCCAACTCATGGAAAATGTAAGCTGGCTACAACAGTATTGGCCACATCCTGGACAGTGAACTGTATTACAATCGACAGCAGCAAAAAACAATGCAGAGCAGAAAACTAGAAAGGAGAAACCTGGTAGTAATTTTTTTCCTTTTTAAATCCAAGTAAGGCCAGATGTTGCTGGGGCTGCAGGGTTTGACCAATAGGGAGAGGCTGATTAGACTGGGGTTTTCTTCCCTAAAACGTTGGAGTCTGAAGGATGACCCTGTAGAGGTTTATAAAATCTGAAGGCCATTGATCAGGTGAATAGCAAAAGTCTTTTCCCTGGGGTAGGGGAGTTCAAAACCAGAGGTTTAAGGTGAGAGGGGAAAGATTTGAAAGGGACCTGAGGAGTACATTTTTCACACAGAGTTGGTGCGTGTATGGAATGAGCTGCCACAGGAAGTGGTGGAGGCTGGTACAATTACAACATTTAAAAGGCATCAGAATAGTACGTGAATACGAAGCATTTAAAGGGATATGGCCAAATGCTAGCAAATTGGAGTAGGTCAGAATGGGATGTCCAGTTGGCATGGATGAGCTGGAACAGATAGTCCATTTCTGTGCTGTCTGACTCTATAGCAAAGGGTAATGTGCGCTAACCAAACAGAACAAAAACATCTCTGTGTTGCAAAGCAGCTGAGCAAGTCTTTGTGTTCAGTTCTCAAACAATCAGGCTGGGGTAAAATCAGAAAGTGCTGACAATACTCAACAGGTCAGGCAGAGGAGAGGTCATCAAGGTCACTGACCTGAAACATTAGGTTTGCCTGACTCACTGAATACGAGCAGCATTTTCAAATCTCCGGTGTCCGCAGAATAGGGGTTTATAAAATCTGTGGGGCATTGATCAGGCGAATAGCAAATGTCTTTTCCCTCAGGAAGGAGAGTCCAAAACTAAAGGGCACAAGTTTAAGTGAGAGAGGAAAAGTTTAAAAGTGACCTGAGGGTCAACTTTTACACACAGAGGATGTTGCATATATGGAACGAGCTACCAGAGGAAGTGGTAGAAGTGAGTACAGTTACAGCATTTAAAGATATTTGGGTCGGTATGTGAATAGGAGGGGTTTAGAGGGATATGGGTGAAGTGCAGGAAAATGGGTCTGGGTCAGTTTAGGAAATCTGATTGGATTGGATGAGTTGGGCCAAATGTCTGTTTCTGTGCTGTATTTTCAATTAGACTGGGACCTCTGCGCAGTTTTGAATGGAATATGAAGGTGAGGGTGGTAGATTTGCCTCCTTAAATGATATTAATGAACCAGATCGTTTTTTACAACTATTGGCAGTTCCCTATTTCAGTTTAGACCTTTCTCTTAATTCACAGTTATTGAATTAATTGCAATATCACCACCTGCCATGGTGGCTTTGAACCTATGACCCACACCATTAACCTAGGTTTTACATTACTAGTCAAGTAACTATCACCATCTCCCCAGCAAGGAATGAGAGAACTGGAGGAAAATGCTAGGTGCAGACCTGGAGATTTCCAGCGTTCCCAACAAGCCCACTATTGGACTATTGTGATACTGTTGTCTGCCACTGCAAAGGCAGCATGCACAGGAGATGTGAGTTTTGTTCGGTAGCTATGGATTATAGCACAGGCGTCAGCATCATAGAATAGGATTTCACCTCCATCGTAGTCCACCAGCACACCAATCAACTTTGGGCGCCTCAGCAGATCCAGGGTCTTCTGCTGGCCATCATGGGCGACCGTGTACTCTTCATTGTAGCGGGAGAAGACCCAGGAGGATGAGTTATATCCGAGCCGGGACTCGTGGCCAGTCCCCTTGCGTGGAAGGCAGCTGTAAGCCAGGCCCACTTTGTAGGCGCAGCTATTCCCCACGTCCACTCTCCAGGTGTGAAGACCGGTCCGGAAAGACTCCAGGCCCAGGGCGTTTGGCCAGTGTTCAAAGCGCTCAGGACAGTCTGAATATGAATGGATTTTCTTCCGGACAAAGGTCAGTCCCTTTTTATTCTCAGACAGCGTCAGGGATGAGTGCAACGTTTTCTCATCAATGTGCAAGTCTTCGGCAACTGAAACACAAGATTCTTGTGTTATTAATAATAATCCTTAGCCATTACAATTTTTACATATCCAGGTCACCAGAGTTGGACATGGATTGATATTTACTCTTTACATTTGAAAACAAAATAATGTTTAATATCATGGGTTCCAGAGATTCAAGCACAAAGTCTTGTGCAGTAATGTGGAAATGCTGCACTGGCACAAATACTGCAAATGTTGTCTTTGAATGAGATATTAAACCATCAGCCTGCCTGCCCTTACTCTGAATAACAGGAAGCTAACCCTAATCCAACTCCTAACCCATTCCCCTATATCCTGGCTGATATTTGCACCAAAACAGACAGTCTGATCATTCTCCCAATGAAAGCTTACTCCTCTAATAATGACCAGGCTTTAAAAAGAACTTCACTGCCAAGAAGCACTTTGGGACATCTTAAGATCATAAATGACACTGTGTATATTCAAGTGTGTCAACTGGAGATCATAAAATCCCTAACAGTGTTGAGCAGGCCATTCGGCCCATCAGGTTCACAACACTCCGACCAGCATCCCACCCTGACCCACTGCTGCCCACACCCTATCCCAGTAACTCTGCATTGCCCATGCCTAACCCACCTAGCCTGCACATCCCTGGGTATTATGGGCAATTTGGCATGGCCAGTCCACCTAACCTGTACATCTTTAGACTGTGGGAGGAAACTGGAGCACCCAGAAGAAACCTACACAGACAAAGGGAGAATGTGGAAACCCCATACAGACAGTTGCGTGAGCATGAAATCAAACCTGAGTCTCTGCCACGGTGAGACAGCAGTGCTAACCATTGAGCCACTGTGCTGGTGCTCTGTAATGGAAAATGTTATCCTCAAGGAAGTGGCGTCAGCAACAAGGAATGCATCATGAAACTTTCTCCCTGCTTGTTCCCACTGACATTCCAATGCCCCTCATCTCACTGGTGGTATCCGTTAAAAGTACTGGTTTACTGAGCTCAATAGATTGAGACTGCTCAAGCACATTTCCACTGAATCATTACCAGGAATCAGAAGGCATTCCCACCCCATTAGGAGCAGCCTGACTCTGAACCCCTACCCCGCTGTGAGTCAAAGACCAGTGATCTGAGCCATTCCACTACCATATTCCTCAATTTGGGCTTGTAGAAATATCACAGAAGTAAAGGTGAAGTGAGGGTAGGTGCCTGTCTGAACTCACAATCATATATTCATAGAGATGTACAGCATGGAAACAGATTCTTTGGTCCAACTCGTCCATACCGACTAAATATCCCAAATTAATCTAGTTCCATTTGCCAGCATTTGGCCCATATCCCTTCAAACCCTTCTTATTCGTATACCCATCCAAATGCCTTTTAAATGTTGTAATCGTACCAGCCTCCACCTCTTCCTTCGGCAGCTCATTCCATACACGCACCACCCTCTGCATGAAAAAGTTGCCCCTTTGGTCCCTTTTACATCTTGCCCCACTCACCTCAAAACTATGCCCTCTGGTTTTGGACTCCCCTGCCCCAGGAAAAAGATTGTGTCTGTTCACCCATGATTTTATAAACCTCTATAAGGTCACCCCTCAGCTTCTAACACTCCAGGGAAAATACACCAGCCTATTCAGCCTCACCCCAGAGCTCAAACCCTCCAACCCTGGCAACATCCTTGTAAATCTTTTCTGAACCCTTTCAAGTTCTACCACAACTTTTCTATGGCAGGGAGACCAGAATTGCAAACAGTATTCCATTGGTGACCTAGCTGCAACATGACCTCCCAACTCCTAGACTCAACGCACTGACCAATAAAGGCAAGCATACCAAATGCCTTCTTTGCAATCCAACCTACCTACAACTCCACTTTCAAGGAACTATGAAGCTGCACTCCAAGGTCTCTTTGTTCAGCAACACTCCCCAGGACCTTACCATTAAGTGTATATGTCCCGCCCTGATTTGCCTTTCCAAAATACAGCACCTCACAATTACCTAAATTAAACTATATCTGCCACTCCTCGGCCCATTGGCCCATCTGATCAAGAGTCTGTTGTACTTTGAGGTAACCGTTTTCACCGTACACTAAACTTCCAATTTTTGTATCATCAGTAAACATACTAACCATACCTCCTATGTTCACATCTAAATCATTTATATAAATGACAAAAAGCAGCTGACCCAGCACCAATCCTGTGACACACTGCTGGCCACAGGCCTCCAGTCTGAAAAGCAACTCCCCACCACCACCCTCTGTCTTCTACTTTTGAGCCAGTTCTGTATCCAAATTGCTAGTTCTTCCTGTATTCCGTGTGATCTAACCTTGCTTATTAGTCTACCATGAGGAACCCTGTTGAACGCCTTAATGAAGTCCATACAGATCACATTCACTGCTCTGCCCTCATCAATCCTCTTCATTACTTCTTCAAAAAAACTCAATTAAGTTAGTGAAACATGATTTCTATGCACAAAGACGATCCCTAATCAGTCCTTGTCTTTCAAAATACATGTAAATCCTGTCTCCAAATCCCCTCCAACAACTTGCCCATCACCGATGTCAGGCTCATCAGTCTATAGTTCCCTGGCTTTTCCTTATCATCTTTCTTAAATAGTGGCACTATGTTAACCAACCTCCAGTCTTCCAGCACCTCACCTGTGGCTAGCAATGATACAAATATCTCAGTAAGGGGCCCAGCAATCACTTCCCTAGCTTCTCTCAGAGTTCTAGGGTATACCTCAAGGTGAGAAACAGATAACTGATGTAAGGTCTTTATTTGATGTTCCAGGTTGCTAACTGTATCCAGGCTGATAGTCCCTTTCTCAGTAACATTGCAAGATCATTTCAAATTAAGAAGTGGTTTTAGGTGGTGACGGTGACAATTTATTAGCGGCCATCCACTCCAAAGACTCTGGAATCTCTGGATCTAAATGCCTCCTCTTAGATGCTGCCCAAAACCTATCTCTTTGACCATTAATATGGGGCTCAATGTCCTGTTTTTGTTTGGTTAAAATCTTGTGGAGTGGCTTGAAACATTTTATATGTTAAAGATGCTAACATAATCAATTTCTTTTTGCTTATGTCCCATTCAGTCTGGTAAATTAGGCAGAGATAAAGATCAGGCATGGTAGTTTCATACAGTGCAGAAGATTTAATTGAACAGTGGGTAAACAGGGTCAGGAGCTGAAGAACCCGCTGTGACTCCTATTTTCCATTGTGTTTACAAAATTCCTGTATATTTTGCAAAGCTCTTGAACCTGCCAGTAAACATGTGAAAATCTGAGTAATTTATCCAACTAAATAATTAGAATTCAAACCCTGAAGGTGCTATCTCAGTGAGAACACATTTTATTGCTGATTTGAATGAATTAAATCAGGCACACTCACTGACCATGGGGCTGTGTTAACATATCACTGGGTAGAGGACATGATTTGTGATATATTCCGCACTCTGCAGAACTTTGAACCTCTCCCCTGGCTGTACAACTCATTTTGTTGATTAGCCACCCACTGTAAGATTTTCACTGACAAACCGGGAGAAAATGAGGCTGTTTCTACAACGACAGTTTATTCGCTGTGTGAGCTTCACTCCCAGACAGCAAGGTGTGTACCACTCTGGTCATATCACTCACAAGAGTGGAACCAACGGCATATGCAGTCATGGCTGGACAGACTAAGGTGACTGATTATCAGTGTCAGAGCCCATTCTCACAATGCTGGCTCCAGGCTTCCTCATACCTTGTCACGAGCCTGAAGTTTGTGTTTTATTTTCAGCAAATACATTGCACCTTGTACCTTCTAACAAAACCCAGCCCAGGCTCCACGACAACACACCATGTCAGATTTCACACAAGCTTTGGCAACGCTCTACTCTATTTCACCATTGCCTCTCTCAACCCCTACACTGTCTTTGATTCATCATGCTGTTTGTCCAGCATCTAGTACAAGCTGAGCAGAAATGTCCTCCAATTAAGTACAGAGAAGACCAAAGCTATGGAAAATGTCAAGGGAAGGAGACACTCAGAGGCACAGATATCTCAGGAGGTTGTCAGGCCTAAAGTGGTGGCAGGTGTTGTCTGCTCCACGTGTGAGCCATCTTGTATCATTCCTCAACCAACTTATAGCACAGTCCTGTATTTATTCCTTTTCCTTCACGTGTTACCCAAGCTTCCCTTTAACTGAATTGATAATATACACCTCTACCACCCACTGTGAGCAAATTCCCCAGGTGTTCCACTCTGGGTGTCACCTGAATCCTGACTGGATTTATTGGCACCTCCTCTCTGTCAATGCTAATTTCTTTAATTGTATCACAGACCTCTCTCACACGTTCTATACTCCTCTAGGGCAATTTTGCAGCAAAGCCCCAGCTCTTATAGTTGATGAATTACAAAGCAATCAGTAATCCTGCTGGCAGTAACTATGATCTCACACTGACAATGGAAGAACTGGCTAATTTATATTATTCATGTTATCAGTTATGCAGGTAAGAACAGGGAAGGAAATAATTGTGAGTTATTTTATGTTCACCTCAGATAATCAGATCTATTTACATTCCCATAATTTAAACAAAATATTCATGAAATATTCTGGAGGACTAGTGCAGATACAATGCCATTGTAGTTATGCAGAAAGTGCATCATGGAGTCATAGAAATATACAGCACGTAAACAGACCCTTCGGTCCAACTTATCCATGCTGAAAAGCTATCCCAAGTAAATAAATCAATCCAGCATTTGTCCCATATCCCTCTAAACCCTTCCTATTTATGTACCCATCCAGAAGCTTTTTAAATGTTGTAATTATATCAGCCCCCAGCACTTCACTTCCTCTGGCAGCTCATTCCATACATGCATGACCCTCTGCATGAAAATGTTGCCCCTTAGGTCCCTTTTATATCTTTCCCCTCTCACCTTAACCTATGCCCTCTAGTTTTGGACTCCGTGATCCCAGGGAAAAGACCTTGACTATTCAATCTATCCATGCCTCTCATGATTTTAAAGATCTCTATAAGGTCACCCCTCAGCCCATGGCCAGCTCAACCATAAGTCAAAATCATGCAACACCAGGTTAAAGTCCAACAGGTTATTTTGAAAACACTAGCTTTTGAAGCATTGCTGTTTCCTCAGCAACATTCTGAAAGTTTGTGTTTTCAAATAATCCTGTTGTACTGCAACCTGGCGTCACATGATTTTTGACCTTTTCCACCATAGTCCAACACCAGCACCTCCACATCATAGCAATATCATATCTCACAGGTGTGCCCTATCACCTGGATTGGGAGCACAAACTCAGTTTATTCACATCACACTTTTCACGGAACAACGAACATCCCAAGAAGCAAAGTTTGACATCAAGATGAATTTGAAATCAAAGCAATTGCTAGGGTGGTTGTTCAAAAGTTTGGTAAGAGAGGTAGGCTGTTTAAGAGAGCATACAAACAGTAAGCTGTGCATGGTCAGGAAGGAGAGATCCCATCAGAAGTGAGGCACAGCCCAAGTGAGTATATAGTTCGGGGAAATTGGAGCAAGGATGGGAATTCATTGGAGTGGGGAAGAGGTGCTTTTTGCTTACTTTTTTGGTTTATAGTTTGTGAGTTTTTTTTTTAATAAACAGGACAAATTGAGGCCCAGGATCAGGAACCCAATACAATACAGTGATGTCACAGGTAAACCAGAAGTTCATTAGTGGGTAATTTACTACTAATTTGACTATTTATTATGGGTTACTTTCGGATTGAAGGTAAATAGAAGACCAGTTCAAAATTTTTAGAAATCAAATTAAGAACTAAGCAATTATAGTAGAGATGCCAGGCCAGGCAATCTGCTTTAACTGCATGACATGGGGATTGGTGGACCACATTGTGGTTCATAGTGACCACATCTGTAGCAAGTGTTGGCTGCGTGAGGAACTCTGGCTCAGAGTCGACGAGCTGGAGTCTGAGCTTCAAACACTGTGACACATCAGGGAGGGGGAGAGTTACTCGGATGCTGTGTTTCAGAAGGCGGTCACACCCCTTAGATTAACTCCCTTAAATTCGATCAGTGGTCAGGGACAGGAAGGTGTGACTATGAGTGAGTCAGGCAGCGGGATCCAAGAGGAAGCGCTGAAGGAGTCCCAGCCATTTAACTTGTATAACAGGTTTTGGATTCTTTCTGCCTGTGTGGGTGAGAGAGGGCCTGTAGGTAGGAAGAGAAAACTTACCACAGCACCATGGACAGAGAGTCATTCAGGAGGGATGAGAAAATGTCATTGTACAGCCAGGGAATTGACACTTTACTCTGTGGTCAGGATCTAGAATTCCTAAGACTGCGTTGCCTGCCTGGTGCCTGGGTTCAGGATATCTCATCTGGGCAGCACAGGAACTTAGAGTGGGAGGGGAAAGATCTAGTTGTCGTGATCCATGTAGGTACTAACAATATAGGTAGAAAGAGGAAAGACGTTCTGCAGCGGGAATATGAGCAGCTTAATTAAAAAGCAGGACCAAAAAAGGTAATAATCTCCGGATTACTACGTGAGGCGAGAGCTAATTGGCACAGGATCAACAAGGTGAAAGAGGTAAATGCTTGGCTGAGACAATGATGTGGGAGGAACAGGTTTGAATTCACATGATATCGGTACCAGTACTGGGGAAGGAGGGAGCTGTTCTGACGGGATGGGCTCGAAGTGAATAATGCTCGGACTGGAGTCTTTGTGAATTACATAAGGAGATCAGTGGATAGGACTTTAAACTTGGAGCGAGGGGAATCATTGCTTGGAGAATTATGGAAAATATTAAAGAAGGGAAGGACTCAGCAGATGTTTAAGTTTCCAGAACAAGTAATAAGACAGAGAATATTGAAAGGTTCAGGAATTCAACTTCAGGCACAGCAGATAAGGCGACAATTATTAGATAGGGGGGCAGTCAATGCAGGACCATGGGTGTTGAACTTAAATACACACAGGATACAAAACAAGGTAAATGAGTTTGTAGTGCAGAATGAAATTGGAAGGTATGTTGTGGGTATCACAGAGATTTGGCTGTGACCATGTCAGGGCTGGGATCTAAATGTGCAAGGATAACATGTCCTATCAAAAGAAGAGGCAGAAAGGCGGAGGGGACAGGGTTGGCTTGTTAGTAAGAAATGAAATTATGTTGATAGCAAGACTGATAACATATAGAATTTCTACAGTGTGGATGAGGCCATTAGGCCCATCAAGTCCATATTGACCCTCCAAAGTGCATACTATCCAGACCCAGGCCCCACCCTTTCCCCCAACCCCACATTTATCACGGCTAACCCACCTAACCTGCACACCTTTGGTCTGTGGGAAGAAACTGAAGCATCCAGAGGAAATCTGTGCAGACATGGGGAGAATTTGCAAAAGACAGTCACTCTGAGGGTGAAATCGAACCCAGATCGCTGGCACTGTGAGGCTGCAGTGCTAACCACTGAGCCACCACATTGCCCCATAAGAACTGAAGTAGAGTCAGAATGTGTAGAATCTGTGTAGGTACACTTGAGGAACCACGAAGAAAAAGCAACCCAGTGGGAGTTATAATCAGGCTCCTAAAAGTAGTCATGATGTGGAGCAGAAAATAAATCAGGAGATGGAAAAGTGCGTAAGAAAGGCAATATTACAATAATCATGGGGGACTTCATTATACAAGTGGACTGGGAAAATCAGATTGGTAGCAGATCTCAAGAAAAGGAATTCACGGAATGCCTACGAGTTGTAACGGTATTACAATTGAGTAAAGGTAACTACAAAGACATGAGGGAGGAGCTGGCCATAGTTGATTGGAAGGAGACCCCAGCAGGGAAGATGATGGAGCAACAATGGCAGGAGTTTCTGGGGATAATTCAGGAGGCATTGTGGAAATTCATCCCAAGGAAGAAGAAACACATTAAGGGAGAACCAGCATCTGTGGCTGACAAGGGAAATCAGGGACAGCATAAAAACGAAAGAGAAAGCATGTGAAGTGGTGAGGTTTGGGAAGCCTTTAAAAACTAGCAGAGGATAACTAAAAACGCAGTAAGCGGGAAAAACATGAAATATGAGGGTAAGCTAGCTAATAACACAAAAGAAGATTGCAAGAGTGTTTTTTAAGGTATATAAAAAGTAACAGAGGCTCAAGAATGGACATTGGACCACTGGAAAATTAGGCTGCAGAAGTAGTAATGGGGAAGAACTGTTGGAGGAACTGAATAGGTAATTTACATCAGTTTTCCCAGTGGAAGACACCAGCAGCATAACCAGAACTTCAAGAGAGATGGGGGCAGAGGTGAGTGTAGAGACCATCACTAAGAAGAAGGTGCTGGGGAAGCTGTAAGATCTGAAGCTAGATAAATCACTCTGATCAGATGGACTACTGTCCAGAAATTCTGAAGGAGATTGCTGAAGAGATTGTAGAGGCATTGGTGGTGATCTTTCAGGTATCAGTGGCATCAGGGAAGGTCCCAGAGGATTGAAAAGTGGTGAATGCAACACCCCCACTGAAGAAGGAAGGGAGGCAGAAGACATGAAATTATAGGCTGTTTAGCTTGACTTGGGTCGTTGGTATCCCATCCATTTTATAAGAATGAGATTGCAGGGTCCTTGGAAGTTAACGAGGTTTGAGAAGACTTGTAGCTCAGGTTGAGGCTCTGGATGTGAGTTTGCTCACTGAGCTGGAAGGTTTGTTCCCAGACGTTTCGTCACCATACTAGGTAACATCATCAGTGAGCCTCCGATGAAGCGCTGGTGTCATGTCCCGCTTTCTATTTATCTGTTTAGGTTTCCTTGGGTTGGTGATGTCATTTCCTGCATTGGTGATGTCATTTCCTGTTCTTTTTCTCAGAGGATGGTAGACTGGCTCCAAATCAATGTGTTTGTTGATGGAGTTCCGGTTGGAATGCCATGCTTCTAGGAATTCTCGTGCAGGTCTCTGTTTGGCTTGTCCTAGGATGGATGTGTTGTCCCAATCAAAGTGGTGTCCTTCCTCATCTGTATGTAAGGATACGAGTGATAGTGGGTCATGTCGTTTTGTGGCTAGTTGATGTTCATGTATCCTGGTGGCTAGCTTTCTGCCTGTTTGTCCAATGTAGTGTTTGTCACAGTTCTTGCAAGGTATTTTGTAGATGACGTTCGTTTTATTTGTTGTCTGTATAGGGTCTTTTAAGTTCATTAGCTGCTGTTTTAGTGTGTTGGTGGGTTTGTGGGCTACCCTGATGCCAAGAGGTCCGAGTAGTCTGGCAGTCATTTCGGAAATGTCTTTGATGTAGGGGAGAGTGTTTGTGGTTTCTGAGCCTGTTTTGTCTGTTTGTTTGGGTTTATTGCTGAGGAATCGACGGACTGTGTTCATTGACTACCCGTTCTTTTTGAATACGCTGTATCGGTGATTTTCCTCTGCCCTGCGTAGTTCCTCTGTGCTGCAGTGTGTGGTGGCTCGTTGGAATAATGTTCTAATGCAGCTTCGTTTGTGGGTGTTGGGATGGTTGCTCCTGTAGTTCAGTATTTGGTCCGTATGTGTTGTTTTCCTGTAGACGCTGGTTTGAAGTTCCCCATTGACTGCTCGCTCTACTGTGACATCGAGGGATGGCAGTTTATTGTTGTTTTCCTCCTCTTTTGTGAATGTTATGCCAGTAAAGGGTATTATTGATGGTCTTGAAGGTTTCCTCTAATTTGTTTTGTTTAGTGATGACAAAGGTGTCATCCACGTAGCGGACCCAAAGTTTGGGTTGGATGATTGGCAGAGCTGTTTGTTCGAATCTCTGCATTACTGCCTCTGCTAAGAACCCTGATATCGGAGATCCCATGGGTGTACCGTTGGTTTGTCTGTAGGTTTTGTTATTGAAAGTGAAGTGGGTGGTAAGGCATAGGTCCACTAGCTTGATGATGTTGTCCTTGCTGATGAGGTTGGTGATGTCTGGTGTATGTGTCTTTGGTTTTTCTAATAGTGTAGTCAGCGTTTCTTTAGCCAGGCTGATGTTGATGGATGTGAACAGGGCTGTTACGTCAAAGGAGACCATTATTTCATCCTCTTCTATCTTGGTGTCTTTGATGGTGTTCAGGAATTCTTGGGTTGAGTGAATGGAGTGGTGCGAGTCTTCCACTAGGTGTTTTAGTCTTTGGTGTAGTTCCTTGGCTAATCTGTACGTTGGTGTTCCCGGTAGCGAGACTATGGGTACTTGGAAGTGCACGGTAAAATAGGACTGAGTCAGCTTGGCTTTGTCATGTTTGCCAAATCTATTCAAATACATTGAGGAGGTAATAAGCAAGTTAGACAAAGGAAAGTCAGTGGATGTGATCTACTTGGATTTCCAGAAGGCCTTTGACAAGTTGCCATACAAGACGCTGCTAAACAAGCCTGGAGTGTTCGGAGCAAGGTACTGGCATGGACAGAGGATTGGCTGACCGGCAGAAGGTAGAGAGCGGAGATAAACGGGTCTTTTTCAGGATGATAGCTGGTGATTAGTGGAGTTCCACAGGGGTCCATGCTGGAACCATAACTATTCACATTACACATTAATGATCTGGACAAAGGAACTGAATTTGCAGATGGCACAAAAATGGGTGGAGGTATAGTAGTGTTGAGGAAGTGGGAAGGCTATACAAGGATTTGGACAGACTAGGAGAGTGGTCAAAGAAGTAACAAATGAAATAAAATGTGGGCAATTGTGAGGAATGCACCTTGGTCAGAAGAACAGAGGCATAGACTATTTTCTAAATGGAAAAGCTTCAGAAATTTAAAGCACAAAGGAACATAGGAGTCCTAGTTAAGGATTCTCTGAAGATTCATTTGCTAGTAAGGAAAGCAAATATAATGTTAGTTTTCATTTCAAGAGGGCAACAATACAAGAGCAGAGATTATTAAGATGGAAAGGGTTCAGGAAGATTTACCAGGATATTGCCAGGTATGGAAGGTTTGAATTATAAAGAAAGGCTGGATAAACTGGGACTTTTTTCACTGGAATGTAGGAGGTTGAAAAGTGATCTTATAGAATAATGAAGGATATAGGCAGTTAATGGTAGTTTTCTTTTTCCCTAGGATGGGGTATTTCAAGACCAAGGGGCACATTTTTAAATTGAGAGGAGAGAGATTTAAAAAAGACATGAGGGCTAAACTTTTTATACAGAAGTTGGTTTACATGTAGAATGAACTTCCTGAGGAAGTGGTGGATGTGGGTACAATTACAACGTTTAAAAAACATTTGGATAAGTACATGAATAGGAACGGCTTGAAGGGATATGGGCCACGAACAGGCAGGTGGGATTAGTTAGTTTGGGATTATATTCAGCATGGAATGTTAGGACTTAAGGGTCTGTTTCTGTGCTGTATGACTTTATGTACTGCTGAGGCTGTGTAAGGCTCTGGTCAGATTGCATTTGGAATACTGCGAGCAGTTCTAGGCCCTGTATGTAGAGAAGGATGTGCTGGAATCAGAGGGTGTCTAGAGGAGATTTACAGGAATGATCCTGGGAATAAGGGGCTTATCATATGAGGAGCCATTGAAGACTCTGAGTATGTATTTAAAGGATGAGAGGGGATCTGATTAAAACTTACAGAAAGCTGAGAGGCCTGAATAGAGTGGATGCGCAGAACATATTTCTACTGGAAGGATAAGCCGGGACTGGAGGGCATAGCTTTACAGTGGAAAGGAAAACCCTTTAGAACTAAGACAAGGAGGAATTTCTTCAGCTAAAAGATGGTGAATCTGTAGAACTCATTGCTGCAGAGGCCAGGTCATTGAGCACATTGAAGGTAGAGATGAATAGATTCTTGATTAGTAAAGGGATTTGTGTCACCATAGTCTCACCAGACAATAGGGCTGCTCTCTTAGAGAGAGAGACGACTGGTTATGTTTTAACCTGAGGACCATCATACCTCATGAGAAGGGAGAGGTATGAGTAGAGAGTTCTTTGCAGTAACCCCCGAGATGGGAACTGAACCCACACTATTGGCATCACAAGACTGCAAACCAACCATCCAGCCAACTGAGCTAAACCCATCCTCACAGTTCAAGGCTTACAGGGAAAAGGCAGGAGAATGAAGTTGAGAAATGCATCAGCCACAATCGAATGATGGAGCAAACTCGATGGGCCAGCTGGCTTGATTCTGCTCCTGTATTAAAGAAGGAAAAAGAGATAGAGAGGTTGGAGTAGTGAAAAAGAGTGTTTCAAAGGCAGCTGAAGGCACAGTCACCAAATAAATAAAAATGAAAGTGACTAATTCTCAAGAGGGCAGAATTTGATAAAATTGATATCTCAGTGGGCTGTGGGACTGGAGGATATTACAAGTGAAGATAGGCAAATCCACTGGAGTGTCTAAAAGGGTGCCATTACCGACACCTGCACATGCACACTTTGCCCTGCTACGTGTGGACATGTGTGTTGAAATAGTGGTGGGGTGGGGAGTGTGCGTGTGTGTTTGTGTGTCTGTGCACACGCACGTGTGTGTATGTGTGTCAGTGTGTGTAAGGAGGAGTGGAGAGGAGACAGAGTCGGGAGAGAACGAGGGAGTGGAGGGAGTAAGAGGAAGGTAGAGGGACAAAGTAGGGGTAGACCGAGGAAGGGAGCCTCCTGGATCCCATGTCCTCACTGTCTAACTTCCCTCACCCTCCCTCGCTGCCGTCGAACCCTGTTTCAAAATCATGTTTCCTTCTCTGAGCATGTGCAGTGTAGCCTTTTACATGATGACGGAAAGGGTGTGGAACTATGTGCATGAGCGGTTGCCCACCGTTGTAGGTGTGTCAGCAAACTTTTATTTAGAATCATAGAATCTACAGTGTGGAAACAGGCCTTTTGGCCCAACAAGTCCACACCGACCCTCAGAGCATCCACCCAGACCCATCCCCCATAACCCACCTAATCTACACACATGAACGCTATGGGCAATTTAACATCGTCAATCCACCTAATTTGCGCATGTTTGGACTGTGGGAAACCGGAGCACCCGGAGGAAACCCATGCAGACACGGGAGGAATGTGCAAACTCCATGCAGACAGTGGCCCAAAGGTGGAACTGAACCCGGGCCCCTGGCGCTGCGAGGCAGCAGTGCGAACCACTGAGCCACCATTTAAAAATGCAGTTTGAATGGAGCCCATGTAGATCGGCAAGCCCAGAATGGTAGAGGACTGGGACTTGGTGCAAATAAAGCAATGATTGTAAAGTATTTGCTTGCACTTGGAAGCCATTGCTAGTAAATTATCACTGACCTGGAATACAAATCATTGTTGCAGATGCCCACAGGTTACTGAGGAGATGACTGTGAGCGCAGGCAAGGTTGAAGTTCAGCTTATTAGAGTCTTCAGGCTCAAGAATTCCCTCTGCTTCCTCTGCCCTAGAACAAAGAAATTACATTCAGTCCAGAGAGCCACACAGAGCAGCTGGAACATTGTTTCCAGTTCTACACAATATGCTTTACAAAGGCTATCATGACTTTGGAGTGAATGCAGAGGAAACGACACGTACAAGGGTCTTCAGTTATGTTGACATATCGGAGGAGCTCCATGTACAGAGGTCAGAGGAGACTCCAGCTTTTTAAAAAGATACAGGAGTTTGATAGATTAAATATGAAGAAAATGTCAGGAGCGTTGGTAAGAACGGGACATAGACTTAAGATCCAGCAGAGAGCGGCGATGACAATCATTGGCGGTCGGGGTGAAAATTTGCATAGGCAGTCACCACAACATACAGGGGTTTGCGGAGGGACTGCTGCCAAGGGACAGTTAAACCCAAAACACTTACTTCAGTGTTTCTCTCCGTCTCTCCTTGTCCAACCAAAAACAAATGTCACTGTCAGGAAAGTGAGTGGTCTTGCCCTACTGTAGATGATGACAAGGGAGAGAGCTGATTGGTCAATTGCAGGTAAGGTAAGTAAGTCCTCACAACTTCTATCGCTTATAGAATTGTTTTTGGCTTCTAATCTGCAAGGATAGTACACGGACCACTAAAGAAGGGCCCCAGGTAACTGGATTTGATTTAATCTAATATAAAGTACTCTCCAAGGTTTAATTTAAAGAGGCAAACCATGGCAGGACAGCAGGCTGGTGACAGTTCTAGTCCCCCAGGTCAGCATGCATGCAGGAAGTATCTCCAGCTGCAGCTCCTGGAAGTCCGAGTTTCACAGCTGGAGCGGTAGCTGGGAACACTGTGGAGCATCCATGAGGCAGACAGCCACGTGGATAGCATGTATAGAAAGGTGGTCACACTGCAGGCTGATTCTGCAGGCAAGAAGATAATGGGTGACCACCAGAAAGAGCAAGATAGATAAACAGGTAATGCAGAGATCTCCTGTGGCCATTCTCCTGCAAAACAGTTATACCGTTTTTGGAGATAATGGGAACTGCAGATGCTGGAGAATTCCAAGATAATAAAATGTGAGGCTGGATGAACACAGCAGGCCAAGCAGCATCTCAGGAGCACAAAAGCTGACGTTTCGGGCCTAGACCCGAATGCTGCTTGGCCTGCTGTGTTCATCCAGCCTCACATTTTATTATACCGTTTTTGGATACTGTTGAGGTGAATGACCTCTCAGAGGTAAGCGGCAGCAGCCAAGCTCGTTGCATCACGGTTGGTTCTGCTGCTGCGGGAGGAGGGTGCTGCAGATAAAAATTGTGCCAGAGCAATGGTTCTAGGGCAATAGACAGGCATTTCTGTGGCTGCAGATGAGACTCCAGGATGGTTGGTTGCCTTCCTGGTCCTAGGGTCAAGGGTGTCTAGGAGCGGGTACAGGACATTCTGGAGGGACAGGGTGAACAGCCAGTGGTCATGGTAGACATTGGTATTGATGATATAGGTTCAAAAAAAGGGATGAAGTCTTAAAAGCAGAATACAGGGAGCTAGCAAGAAAGTTAAGAACTCAGACCTCAAAGGTAGTGATCTCAGGATTACTACCAGTGCCACGTGCTAGTCACAGCAGAAATGACAGGATACATTGGATGGTGTCATGGGGAGGGTTTCAGATTCCTTGGGCTTTGGGACATGCACAAATTTGACAGGTTACACTTGGGCAGCATTGGGACTAATGTCCTGGGGGAGTGTTTGCTACAGCGGTTGGGGAGGGTTTAAACTAAAATTAGAGTCAGTATCTGATCCAAGGAAGAAGCAGGCAGATTGACCAAGAAAAATAATCGGTTTGAGGACTGGCAGCAGTTTGGAATTCAGCAAAGAAGGACCAAGGGATTGATCAAGAAGCAGAAAATACAGAATGAAAGTAAGCTTGCAGGGAACTTAAAGACCGACACAAAGAGTTTCTACAGGTACATGAAGATAAAGAGACTGGTGAAGAAAAATGTAGGTCCCCTGAATACATACTTTGGTTCTGTCTTTACAAAAGATGGCACAAATTAGACACCAAAATTGTTGGAGAATGTAAGATTTAGTGAGAGGGAAGAACTGCGAAGAATCGATATTAGTAGAGAAATGATGCTGGGAAAAATTGATGGGGTTGAAGGCCAATAAATCCCCAGGGCCTGATAATCGACATCCCAGAGTACTTAAGGAAGTGGCTGTAGAGATAGTGGATGCATTAGTGGTCATCTTCCAGGATTCTATCGACCCTCGAACAGTCCCTGCAGATTGGAGGGTGGCTAATGTCACCCCAATATTCAAAAAGGGAAGTAGAGAGAAAACAGGGAATTATAGACCAGTGAGCCTAACATCGGTAGTGGGAAAAATTCTCAAATCCATTGTCATGGATTTTGTAGCAGAGCATTTAGGAAGCAGTGGCTGGATCAGATAGAGTCAGTATGGATTTATAGAGGGGAAATCATACTTGATAAATCTGTTGGAATTCCATGAGGATGTAACTAATAGAGTTAACAAGGAGTAAGCAGTCAATGCAATATATTTGGACTTTCAGAAAGCATTTGACAAAATCCCACATAAGAGATTATTGTGCAAGATGAAAGCACATGGGATTGGGGAAGTGTATTGGGATGGATAGGGAACTGGCTGGCAGAGAGGGAACAAAGTGTAGGAATTAATGGGTCCTGTTCAAATTGACAGGCAGTAACTAGTGGGGGGCCACAGGGATCTATGATAGGACCCCAGCTATTCACAATATGTATTAATGTCTTGGATGAGGGAACAAAATATTACATCTTAAAAGTTTGCAAGTTGGGTGGGAGGGTGTACTATGATGATTAGCATGATCTCAACAGGTTGGGTAAGTGGGCAAATCCATGGCAGATGCAGTATAATTTGGATGAATGTGAGGTTATTCACTTTGGAAGCAAAAACAAGAAGGCAGATTACTACCTGAATGGCTGTAAATTGGGAGACGGGAGTGTGCAGCAGGATCTGGGTGTCCTTGTGCACCAGTCACTTAAAGTAAGCATGCAGGTGCAGCAGGTGGTAAAGAAGGCAAATGGTATGTTGGCCTTCATTGCGAGATGTTTCGAGTACGGGAGCAGGGATGTGTTATTGCAGTTATACAGGGCTTTGGTGACACCACACCTGGAATATTGTGTGCAGGTTTGGTCTCCTTTTCTACGGAAGAAAACTCTTGCTCCCGAGGGAGTGCAGCACATGTTTACCAGACTGATTCTGGGGCTGGCGGGACTGACAGGAGATATTGATTAGGTCGGGATTGTTTTCGCTGGCATTTGGGTGAATGAGGGGGATCTCATAGAAGCTTACAAAATTCCAACAGGACTGGACAGGGTAGATGCAGGGAGGATGTTCCCGATGGTGGGTGTGTCCAGAACCAGGGGTCACAGTATGAGGATTTGTGGTAGACCATTTAGGACAGAGATGAGGAGACATTTCTTCACCCAAAGAATGGTGAGCCTGTGCAATTCATTACCACAGGAAGTAGTTGATGCCAAAACATTGAATGTATTCAAGAGGCAGCTAGATATAGCACTTGGGGCGAATGGGATCAAAGGTTATGGGGAGAAAACAGAATTAGGCTGTTGAGTTGCACCATTGTTGTGAGCAGCGGAACAGGCTTGAATACCAATGCCTTTTCTTGCTCCTATCCTCTGTGTATCTATTTAAGATAAATTAACTGACATGGGTGCAATAACCAACAACTGGATGGGTCTGCTTTCCTTCTCAGTAAGAACGGGAGTTTGCGGTCCATTTATCAGAAATGAAAACGTGACCAGACTTCATCAGTAACATGAAGTCAGTGCGTGTGATCTTAGGCCTACTATAACTTATGCCTGGAAAACCCCCTTTTACTGTCAGACTGCAAACTCCTGAAATACTGACGGATTTTTTAGCAAATGTGAAAATCAAATTAAAAATTCATCTCCTGGACCCTCCTGCAAGCAACATCCAAGAATCGACATTTTATAGCGGGGTTTAAGAGGCTGTTGCCCATTTGTGATAAAACCTAGAATATATTCTATTCTAAACAACAACCAACACAGTTTAACTTTGAACACTTGGGGTGAAGTTCTGACGAAATACACTGAGAATGGCTTCTTGTTAAAAACAAATATAGTCTTCAGAACGTAAGAAACAGAGGCAGACAGTTGACCATATTTGGTCTGTCAAGCTGGGAAGGTGAAAGATTTAAAACCAAGTCTGTGTTAACACTTGCAAATTAATACAAGGTACAGTGCTAACATTTGTGAAGTTAAACAAGGCAAAGTGCTAACACTCAGTTGTTGCTGACGTTCCAAGCTGCAGCAATAAAACTTTTAAAGGATTATTCTAAATTTAATGTCAAAATCAATATCTACTGTGTATGATTGACTGCACGTACCTTTCGAATATTTCTTTCTGGTGTTTCTGCAGGAAAAGAGAGCAAACTTAGTTACTTAGTAAACTATAACAATCCCTAAATGAGACAGAGTTGTAATGGAAGTGCTGCTCACCACCAGGACGGTATCGTCCATCTTTGTCAGTATATCTACCAGGTAGTTTTTAAGGTCAGCTAGTTTTTGCTGGGACTCCATCCAATATGTATTTTGGGTCAAGATGCTCTGCTGGACTCGCTCTTCCTCATCATGGATGACCTCCAGCAGTCTCTGCTCCTCACTGTCACACATCTCACGTATAAAGTTGAGACGCTGGATGACCAGTTCCCTGGCACTGCTGGCATCAGTCTGTGGGGCAGGAACATGGAGAGAAGCCACCTGAGAAAAAGCTATAATCAATGGCATTAGTCAGCGTAATAATACCTTCAATTGCTGAGATCAACCTGATCAGCAAAAGTAGCATTATTACAAGTTAGATTTCTGTGTTGTCTAATGCTGCAATGAGACCTGTTATGCCACTTCACAGGAGGGTTATCAAACAAAATTTCGCAATGAGCTGCATTAGGATAAGTGACAAAAGACTGAACATAACCATGGGCTTTGAGGAGTGTCTTAAAGGAAGAAAGGATTAAACCAGGAATTCCAGAGCTAAAGACCTGGGCAGTATAAAGTTCTTGGTAAGAAATAATCAGATTCAAGTCTGCACATGATCTTGCTGCTTTTGTTTTCAGACACCCTTTACCGGTGCATTGCATACATATTACACTGCATTCCCCTCCTTCTGGGTAAATGAAATACACATTTCCTTTTCCTTGCATGTTCAGACTTCTGCAACAAGCTGCTATGTAAATAACGCAAACAATAAACTCAGATGTAATTCAAACATTCAATTTCACCAGTCTTCTTTCAACCCTTTCTTTTCGTTTAGAATTAGTAACTGGTGTGGACTTTGAGCTCAGTCATATACAGTGAGATGAAAGATTTGTTTTACACTCGCTTTCTCATGACTAGTACACCAATTGCTGACAAAGAATAGTGTGCAAGGATGACCTTGCCTGGCTGCTGTCCAGAACTCATTTTCTTTCAGTTTAAGTCTTCAGTACAATTCAAGTACCCAGTTTGCAATGTGAGTTGTCGAACAGGTGTATGAATGATTTATGATCAGTATTACTTCAAACTCACTTCCGTACAAATACAGCTGAAAGTGCAAGATACCCGGTGTGACTGCGAACACTTCTGTTTGTCTGTGAATGGTATTATGGGCAGAAGTTGAGTACACATACAAATGGTGATCTAACTTTCTATGTTCCATTTTATAATTGTTTGTTCAAAACAGTTTCTGGCTTTATACTCTTAGTATGTTTTTGGGATCTCACCACGTGTTCCTTTCAAATCAAACTTACTTATTCCGAGCCAGATGATATCAGACATTTGAGAGTCTGGTGCCTACCACATCACAGCCACTTCTGTTCACGTAGGAATACAGTGAAGGTTCAGTGGGCATGTCAAAGTGTGAGAGTTTGGGCTAAGTGACTGCCACTTTGATCAATAGTGCAGTGATAATGCTTGATCAAGGATCTGTGATTGTGTTCCAACAGTGTTTGTTTCTTCCTGCAGAACTGATTGTTATTGTGTTTTCTGGTTAATATATCCTCCACCACCGCAAAATGGTAGTGTCACTGGAATAGTATAATAATTACTTCCAAATAATTACTCTGAAATTGAAAGCCAGCATTAGTAATGGTGACCATGTAATCATTGTCGATTGTCATAAAAATAGTGGTAGCATCTCTCTCTCTCTCTCTCTTTCTGACCCAGAAGGGCTAGGTTCAAGCCCCACCTGCTCCAGATATGTATCATAACATCTCTGAACAGACTGACGAATGATGTCTGATCAGATGTTTTTGAGCTCTGCTGGTGCATTGGTGTGGTCCGCACCTCTGAGCCAGGACGCCCAGGTTCAAGTCCCACCTGGTCGTAACGTCTCCGAAAAGGTTGATTAGAAAGTATCTAAAAACCCTCTGGTTAACTAATCGTGTAGGAAAGTAAATCTGCCATTCTTACTCAGTCTGACCTACATATAACTCACAGCAATGGGGATGATGCTTAACTGGCCCAGCAAAGGCACTCGGGGAAGGGTGACAAATGTTGGCCTTGTCAGTATAAATCTATACACCATGAAAGAATAAGCAAAATTAAATTGGGGTAGGAGATGCACAGTTTAAGAGAAAAGTAACCTCTACAATGTACCTCTGCATGCCTGTAACTGCCCAGCCAATGTCCTTCTCCAAAGAGAAAAGGTAGGAAATGTGCTCTCTGCTGACAGCTCATAAAACAAAATGTCAGTTAGACCCAATCATGCAAATAATTCCTTCAGACCTCAGGCACGGTTCATATACGTTGTGCCCCCTGTGAAAAACATCGCAGAAAGCCTTTAGTCCAAAGAGCTCAACTGTTTAAAGAGTGTGACACTAATCACTGAATATTTGTCACTAATCCTATCACACATGTTCACTGCCATTATAATGTTCATAATAACAGACATTTTCTGACTCCTTTTAATTGCATATGCTCCTTCAGCCAAATATCATGGGTTCGAATAAACAAAAACAATGCATTACAGTATGTCCTTGCAGCAGGGTTGCAGTTGTACCGAGATCAGATAATGGCACTACCATTACTGAATCTCCCTATGTTAATATTCAGAGGTTTATCAGGGGGCCAGCCATATAACTACCATGGTTACGTGAGCAGGTTCAGAGACGAGGGCTCTGTGGCAAGTAATTACCCAAAAGCCTGTCCACCAACTACAGGGCCTAGACGAGTAAAGCTCCAACTACAATCAATAAGCTCAACGCCACTGAGGACCAACATTTCAGCCACCACCATAAACATTCACTGTGTCCCACCACAGGATATACTGTACTTTATTTCCTCCTCCAAATCCATTCTGATTTTGTCCCTCCCCTTTCTCCCTACCTCCCCCTTTGAAGGTCTGCATTGCCCTTAACAGGCTTACCATATAAATACTGAATTGTCTATTTGGGTGTTTATACTGGTGGTGGTTAGTAACTTCTTTAAATAAAAACACAAAAAAAAATGGTGATTTTGGTGGTGGGAGAGTCACTCGGTTGTACATGACAATACTTTACATACAGAAAGAAAAAACTCTCTCTGGGAGGGAGGGCTCTGATGTCACTGTGGTAGTGTCCCTACCTCTGAGCCAAGAAATCCAGTTTCATGTTCCACTTGTTTCAAAAGTATGTTGTAACATCTCAGAGCAGGTTGATTCGGAAACAGGTAAACATTCACTCCCTCCATCACTGATGCAGAATAGCAACAATGTGTGCCATCTACAAGGTGTTCTATAACAAGTCACCAAGACTCCTTTAACAGCACCTTCCAAACACAACATCTCTACCATTTAGAAGGACAAGGGAACTCCATCACCTGCAAGCTCCCTTCCAAGCCACACACCATCATGACCTCAAACCATATATCACTGTTCCTGCATGTAAGTCACTGAGTCAAGTTCGTGAAACTCCCTAACAACAATGTGCGTGTCCCTGTGCACATGCACTGCAGCAATTTAACAAGACTTCTTCTCCACAGCAACTAGGGATGGGCAATAAATGTTGGCCTGGCCAGTGAGATTCACATAACACAAAATAAAACAGAATCTGTTTCACCTGCTCCTTTTCCAATGCCCTGCATTTTGTTCCTCTTCAAGTATATGTCCTGTGAAAACCAGCCCTTGAACATAATGCCAACTGGAAGTAAATCCCTCCAGAAAAAGGAAGCACATGCTTCAGCCAGAAACTACGATGGGAGGTAAATGAGGAAACTTGCCTTAACATTGCGGTTTTTGATGTTCAGAGTCCCAACCGTGAATCTCTCCACTGCAGTTAATCTCAGCTGTAATTTCTCACAATCATCAACCAGTTTATTCTGGGGAGAGAAGAGAGAGACCCAGTTACCCTTCACACCAATGAATTATACTGTAAGGCCAACAAAAACCAAGGGCATCAATAACACAAGTAATAAGTATATTTATTCTAGGTATAGCAAAGGAATTTCTAACTTGAGAGATTACAAAATGTGCAATCTTTGTTTAACAGTGTGAAGTGATATCTGTCCAATTAACCCAGGTTTAAATAGCCCAATTTTAGCCAGTTTATGTACCCATTTTATTCAAATAGTTTAAGCCGTGGCTCAGTGGGAGCATTCTCCTGAGTCAGGAGGTTGTGAATTTAAGTCCTTTTCCAAAGATGCACTAGTGACTGCTACACTGTCAAAAGTGCTGACATTTACAGGTGAAATGTTAACCCGCGGCCCTTTCTACCTCCTCAGGTGGACATAAAAGATTCCAAGGCATTATCTTTTATACACAGACAAACTGTGTGCACATGCACGTTTGCCTGTGTGTGTGTCTGTGTCTGTGTGTGTGTCTGTGACTGTGTGTGTGTGTCTGTGTGTGTGTATGTGTCTGTGTGGGTATGTGTCTGTGTATGGGTATGTGTCTGTGTGGGTGTGTGGGGATGTGTGTGTGTGTGGGTATGTGTCTGTGTGTGTGTGTGTGTCTGTGTGTGTGTGTGTGTATGTCAGTGTGTGTGGGTATGTGTTTGTGTGTGTGTGTGTCTGTGTGTGTGTGTGTGTGTCTGTGTGGGGGTGTGTGTGTGTGGGGGTGTGTGTGTGTGGGTGTGTGTGTGTGTGGGGGTGTGTGTGTGTCTCTGTGTGGGTATGTGTCTGTGTCTGTGTGTGGGTATGTGTGTCTGTGTGTGTGTGTGGGGGGGGTATGTGTGTGTGTCTATGTGTGGGTATGTGTGTGTGTGTTTGTGTGTGTGTGGGTATGTGTGTGAGTCTATGTGTCTGTGTCTGTGTGTGGGTACGTGTGTGTGTGGGTACG
Organism: Stegostoma tigrinum; assembly: GCF_030684315.1. Lineage (NCBI taxonomy): Eukaryota > Metazoa > Chordata > Chondrichthyes > Orectolobiformes > Stegostomatidae > Stegostoma > Stegostoma tigrinum. Next base: position 5,212,588 of record NC_081382.1, read on the forward strand.
TGTGTGTGTGTGGGTACGTGTGTGTGTGTGTGTGTGTGTGTGTGTGTATGGGTATGTGTGTTTGTGTGTGTGGGTATGTGTGTTTGTGTGTGTGTGTGTGTGTGTGTGGGTATGTGTCTGTGTGTGGGTTTGTGTGTGTGTGTGGGGGTATGTGTGTGGGTGTGTGTGTGTGTCTGTGTGTGAGTATGTGTGGGTATGTGTCTGTGTGTGGGTGTGTGTCTGTGTGTAGGTATGTATGTGTGTTTGTGTGTGTGTGGGTATGTGTGTCAGTCTGTGTGTCTGTGTATGGGTATGTGTGTGTGTGTGGGTGGATGTGGGTATGTGTGTGTGTGGGTATGTGTCTGTGTGTGTGTGGGCATGTGTCTGTGTGTGGGTGTGTGTCTGTGTGTGGGTATGTATATGTGTGTGTTTGTATGTGGGTGTGTGTCTGTGTGTGGGTGTGTGTCTGTGTGTGGGTGTGTGTGTGAGTCTCTGTGTCTGTGTGTGGGTATGTGTGTGTGTGTGGGTGTGGGTATGTGTGTGTGTGGGCATGTGTCTGTGTGTGGGTCTGTGTGTGTGTGTTTGTGTGTGGGTATGTGTTGTTGTGTGGGTATGTGTGTGTGTGTGTGTGTGTGTTTGTGTGTGGGTGTGTGTCTGTGTGTGGGTATGTGTGTGAGTCTCTGTGTCTGTGTCTGTGTGTGGATATGTGTCTGTGTGTGGGTACGTGTGTGTGTGTGGGTGTGGGTAGGTGTGGGTATGTTTGTGTCTGTGTGTGTGTGTGGGTATGTGTTGTTGTGTGGGTATGTGTGTGTGTGTATGTGTGGGTGTGGGTATGTGTCTGTGTGTGTGTGTATGTGTGTGTTTGTATGTGTGTGTGTGTGGGTATGTGTCTGTGTGTGGGTTTGTGTCTGTGTGTGGGTTTGTGTGTGTGAGTGTGGGTAAATGTGTGTGAGTGTGGGTATATGTGTGTGTGTGTGGGTATATGTGTGTGTGTGTGTGGGTATATGTGTGTGTGTGTGTGTGTGTGTGTGTATGTGTGTGTGGGTATATGTGTGTGTGTGTGTGTGTGTGTGTGTATGTGTGTGTGGGTATGGGTGTGTGTGTGTGGGTATGTGTTGTTGTGTGGGTGTGTGTGTGTGTGTGTGTGTTTGTGTGTGGGTGTGTGTCTGTGTGTGGGTATGTGTGTGAGTCTCTGTGTCTGTGTCTGTGTGTGGATATGTGTCTGTGTGTGGGTACGTGTGTGTGTGTGGGTGTGGGTAGGTGTGGGTATGTTTGTGTCTGTGTGTGTGTGTGGGTATGTGTTGTTGTGTGGGTATGTGTGTGTGTGTATGTGTGGGTGTGGGTATGTGTCTGTGTGTGTGTGTATGTGTGTGTTTGTATGTGTGTGTGTGTGGGTATGTGTCTGTGTGTGGGTTTGTGTCTGTGTGTGGGTTTGTGTCTGTGTGTGGGTTTGTGTGTGTGAGTGTGGGTAAATGTGTGTGTGTGTGGGTATATGTGTGTGTGTGTGGGTATATGTGTGTGTGTGTGGGTATATGTGTGTGTGTGTGTGTGTGTGTATGTGTGTGTGGGTATGGGTGTGTGTGTGTGTGGGTATGTGTGTGTGTGGGTATGTGTGTGTGTGTGTGGGTGGGTATGTGTCTGTGTGTGGGTATGTGTATGTGTGTGTGTGAGTGTGTGGGTATGTGTGTGTGTGGGTGGGTATGTCTGTGTGTGGGTATGTGTGTGTGTGTGGGTATGTGTCTGTGTGGGTATGTGTCTGTGTGTGGGTTTGTGTGTGTGGGTATATGTGTGTGTGTGTGGGTGTGTGTCTGTGTGTGGGTATGGGTGTGTGTGTGTCTGTGTGTGGGTGTGTGTGTCTGTGTGTGGGTATGTGCATGTGTGTGTGTGTGTGTATGGGTGTGTGTGGGTGGGTATGTGTGTGTGTGGGTATATGTCTGTGTGTGTGTGGGTATGTGTGTGTGTGGGTATGTGTGTGGGTGTGTGTGGGTGGGTGGGTGTCTGTGTGTGGGTCTGTGTCTGTGTGTGGATCTGTGTCTGTGTGTGGGTCTGTGTATGTGTGTGTGTGTGTGTGTGGGTATGTGTGTGTGTATGTGTGGGTGTGTGTGTCTGTGTGGGTGTGTATGTGTGTGTGTGTCTGTGTGTGGGTCGGTGTGTGTGTGTGTGGGTATGTGTGTCTGTGTGTGTGTGAGTATGTGTGTCTGTGTGTGTGTGAGTATGTGTGGGGGTCGGTGTGTGTGTGTGGGTATGTGTGTCTGTGTATGTGGGTCTGTGTGTGTGTGGGTCACTGTGTGTGGGTCTGTGTGTGTGTGTGTGTGTGTGTGTGGGGGTGTGTGTGTGTGTGTGGGTATGTGTCTGGGTATGTGTCTGTGTCTGTGTGTGTATGTGTCTGTGTGTGGGTGTGGGTATGTGTGTGTGTGTCTGTGGGTATGTGGGTATGTGTGTGTGTTTGGGGGTGTGTGTGTGTGTGTGTGTGTTTTTTTGTGCAACTCTGTTGAAGCTTTCTGTTGTGGAGTGTGAGACACCAAAATGATCATCATGACCTCCTGAGTTGATTGCACGAATTAAAATTCAGCTACTATAATCAGGGATTGTAAAAAATTCCACTTTGGTACAGGAATGCAGGGTGCTACCGTGGCTTTTCAAAGCGGAATATGATACCAAACTGATCGCCATGATTTCCTACATTGATGAGGCCGATGAATTCCTGTCTGATCAAAGATGCTAATAGCTAAAGCAGCTAAAATGCTAAAACAGGTGGATGAGGGTAAAGCAGTTGATGTGATGTACATGGGTTTTAGTAAAGCATTTGATAAGGTTCCCCACAGTAGGCTATTGCAGAAAATACAGAGGCATGGGATTGAGGGTGACTTAGCGGTTTGGATCAGAAAATGACTAGCTATAAGAAGACAGAAGGTGGTGGTTGATGGAAAATGTTCATCCTGGAGGTGAGTTACTAGTGGTGTACCGCAAGGATCTGTTTTGGGGCCACTGCTATTTGTCATTTTTATAAATGATCTGGATGAGGGCGTAGAAGGATGGGTTAGTAAATTTGCGGATGACACTAAAGTCGGTGGAGTTGTGGATAGCGCAGAAGGATGCTGCAGGTTACAGAGGGACATAGATAAGCTGCAGAGATGGGCTGAGAGGTGGCAATTGGAGTTTAATGCAGATATGTGTGAGGTGATTCACTTTGGAAGGAGTAACAGGAATACAGAGTACTGGGCTAATGGTAAGATTCTTAGTAGCCTGGATAAACAGAGAGATCTCGGTGTCCATGTACATAGATCCCTGAAAGTTGCCACCCAGGCTGATAGGGTTGTTAAGAATGCGTACAGTGTTTTATTGGTAGAGGGATTGAGTTTCGGAGCCATGAGGTCATGTTGCAGCTGTACAAAACTCTGGTGCGGCCGCACTCGGAGTATTGTGTACAGTTCTGGTCACCACATTATAGGAAAGATGCGGAAGCATTAGAAAGGGTGTGCAGAAGATTTACCAGGATGTTGCCTGGTATGGAGGGAAGGTCTTATGAGGAAAGGCTGAGGGACTTCAGACTGTTTTCGTTAGAGAGAACAAGGTTAAGAGGTGACTTAATAGAGACATACAGGATGATCAGAGGATTAGCTGGGTGGACAGTGAGAGCCTTTTTCCTCAGATGGAGATGGCAAGCACGAGGGGACATGGCTTTACATTGAGGAGTGATAGATATAGGACAGATGTCAGAGGTAGGTTCTTTACTCAGAGAATAGTAAGGGCGTGGAATGCCGTGTCTGCAACAGTAGTAGATCGCCAAGTTTAAGGGCATTTAAATGGTCATTGGATAAGCATATGGATAATAATGGAATAGTGTAGGTTAGATGGGCTTCAGTTTGATTTCACAGGTGGCGCAACATCGAGGGCCGAAGGGCCTGTACTGTGCTGTAGTGTTCTATTAGCTATTAGCTCTCATTTAATGGAAAAGTTAATACCACATCTTTGGCCCAATGGAGTCTAGTAAACCTCTGAACTGTCTTCAAAACATTTAGATTAGATTCCCCACAGTGTGGAAACAGGCCCTTCGGCCCAACAAGTTTAGGCCGCCCCTTGAAGCATCCCACCCAGACCCATCCCCCATAACCCACACACCCCTGAACACTACGGGCAATTTAGCCTGTACTGTGCTGTAATGTTCTATGTTCTATGTTCTATGAAACCCACGCAGACACGGGGAGAATGTGCAAACTCATCACAGGCAGTTGCCTGAGGCTGGAATTGAACCCAGGTCCCTGGCGCTGAGAGGCTGCAGTGCTAACCACTGAGCCACTGTGCTGCCCTAAACATCCTTCCTTAAGCATGTTGATCACTGTTCTATTTAGTTCTCAAGATATAATGTCATCAGCATAACCTCACTACTTTTGGATTCAAATTCCCTTGTTGCAACAGATGATAATGTTTTATGAGCTTTCCTACTTATTTTCTGTGCCAGCATGTGAGCGTTCTGTCATTCATTCACAACACTGAGATCCCTCCTTGTTATTGTTCTTGCCAAAATGGTCAATTTCATATTTTCTCACAGCATTGTCCATTTGCTGCATCTTTGCCCACTCACTTAACCTACCCATATCTTTTGGTAATGTCTTTATGTGTTATTTACAACCTATTTTCTAGCTGGTAGCAGGTTTTACATTCTCAACACTCTCTGGGTAAGGAACTTTCTCTTGAATTCCCCACTGGATTTACTAGTGATTGTCTTATGTCCATGGCTCCTAGTGTTGATCTCCCCCAACAAGTGGGTAACGTCTTCCCTACAATCGACTCTATTGAACCCCTCTGTTAAAGTTAAAGGTCTCAAACAGGTCACCTCTCAGCCTCCTCTTTTCTCCTTCTGGTTTCTGGCCTATTTTGTGTCGTGCAGTAGAGGTTGTGGCAGTGGTCTGAGTCATAAAGTGCCAACACGAAGTAATACTGGATACAGCATAGCTCTCTTGGCTGCCTGATACTTGCTCAACTCCCACATATTCAGCTTAGTCTGCGGGCAGGTAAACACTGGGCATTGAGGAACCAGCAGCCTGGGAGTACAACTCGACGGTGAGTTCAGATGGAATCGTTGAATCTTGCAGGAAAGCCACAGAAAGCAGCACAGATTGGTCCTTGACTGACAGAAGGAAGGAAATGACGAGTGAGAACACTCTGGTTGTCAAATGAACTTATTGTGTATATTCATAACTTTTCAGCCCACTAAAAACGAAGGCTAAGGGGGAGTGAGTGTATAATGTTAAATTGCAACAAACAAAGCAGTAAAAATGCAGCTGGTGAACTGAAAAGTGATGAAACTGTCATGAAGGTTCAGTTTCCTTTCACAGATGCTCCCTGACCAGCTGAACTTTTCCAACTTTTTTTTATTCTTAGTTCAGATTTCCAGCTTCCACAATATTTTGTTTTTGTATTCAGGTTTAATTTTAACTTTGGTCTCTGGCAGATGATCACAAATTACCATGGGTTATAGACAGCATCCCGTTTGTTTCCCTAGTGAAGTTAACTGGACAAGATAGTGAGCTAAGATATAAAACAGGGAGCCTCCTTCATGGTCACATTGCCTGTTGATAAATGGTCAGGTTACCCCCTATGCCATGGAGCCCATTCATGGAGAAATTGAGGAGACTTGTTTCAAGCAAGCCAAAAGCTGGAAGGTGAGGGAGGAAAGGGTCAACTCGTGAAATCGCTCTGGAACCTGAACATTCAGCTCCATGATGCATGTCTGGGTACAGAAGAAAATCATAACATTTCTTTGTGTGTGAGAGAGGCAGAGAAATGACGCAAGATTAAATGAAACAGAGAAAAATCATTTGGCTCAAATTTGTCCAAGGCTCATCCTTCTCCTGATCTCTGTCACAACCCTCTTACAACACACTGAGATAGCTACGTTCTTCCAATTCTGGCCTCTTGCACATTCTCAACTTTAATCAATCAATTATGAGCAGCCATGCCTTCAGCTGCCTTGCTCCTAAATTTTGGAATTCCCTTCCTAATCTTTGATTATTTTTAAGACATTCCTTAAAATCTAGTTCTTTCCACCAAACCCTTCAGTGCCATTCCTAGTCTCTTCCTAAATGGCCCAGCGCTAAATTTTGTTTGATATCACTGCAGTGAAGTACTTTGGCTTATTTTACTTGTTCAAGGTGCTATATTATAGAATCCCTACAGTGTGGAAAGAGACCTTTTGTCCCATTGAGCCTGAACCAACCCTCCAAACAGCATCCCGCCCAGACCCAGTCCCTTGTCCTATCACCGTAACCCCAGATTTATCATGGCTAATCTACCTAACCTACATATCCCTAGTCACTACGGGCAATTTAGCATGGCTAATCTAGCCAACCCTCACATCTTTGGACTGCGGAAGGAAACCAGAGCACCCGGAGGAAACCCACGCAGACACAGGGAGAATGTGCAAACACCCACAGTCAGTCGCCCGAGGGTGGAATCAAACCCAGGTCTCTGGCGCTGTGAGGCAGCAGTGCTGACCACTCACGCTGCCTTAAATATAAAAACACATTGTTGTGAAAGAGACAGTATTATTCAGTGCTGCAACTAACAGCATTCCTGATTATAATCAGGCCTTTAATACACATTCTGTAGTGGATTATATTCATACCACATCCCTGTCTTGAAATGTTCTTTTGAAACAACAGAACAAACAACAACACTTCTATGTCATTCTATACAGTTTGATCATCTTAGACGAATTAGTCTCCATGCCTTGTGCAGGGAGTAAAGTCGAACAACAGCTACAGCTGACTGACCAACCAGCAGAAGCCACCTATGTTCAATGATGGCCAGTAGTCATGGGGAGAGAACAAAAGTGTTTCTAGCTTCAAAAGGAAAAAAAAACTCTTCTGATAACACTGAGTAGACTCTGGGCAGGGTTACAAAGAGAAGTAATTGGGAAATTGCAGTAAATTGAAGACACTGGACATGCAAGCAGAAGTGAGGGGAACAGCAACAGTTAACAACTGAAGCAGAATTATATTCAATGTCAAATCTAGTGAGACAACTGCACCACAATAAATCCCACAGCTCTGCATTTTATTGTAGAGTCAGAACTGAACGATCATGAAATGTATTTTTAAAAACTATTCAATATAGATTTTTCTTTTAGGAAAAATATGAAAGAAACAGAAAAGATATTCCAAACAGACGGAGACGTTGAATTACAAGCAGTACAAGAGGAGTTAGTTGAATGGTTTGTATATATTCTTTCTATATGTTTTATGTTCCTGAGCACGTGTGTTTTGGATGTAAATATCTTTACAGTTTAAAGGTAGGGTGTGGTAGAGAGCTTGACCTTGTGCAATTGTGTCAAATAAAAAAAATCATTTTATATCTCTCCTCATTATTATTCACATTGAAGTCGATGTCACACTGCAAAAGGGGCCACCTCTCATTATAACCTGTGTCATTGACTACACTTCAAAATAGTTCACTTTTTATGACCAACTTTGCCAGATGTGATACCCAATACATAAACAGAAGTCTGACCTTCCTTCCGTTGTTTTGAGTACTTTGAGCTAAGGTGTGTGGCAAGAAAATGTTTCTATGGTGAAAATATATTGTACCAGGGAGAGCCCGAGTTTACGCTGCTAGACCCAGTGTTGAGGATAACATTATCTCATTCACATGGATGTGAGTGGGAGGCAGGACGGTGAAGATTCTACTCAAGCTACTGATTAACTAGATCAATCTACAGTTTGCTTTTCTCAGATTTTACCTCAGCATGTGTCTAAACTGAATAAGTGTACCGGCACACAATGAACTAAGGTTTTGGAGTGGATCTGTAGCTCGGGTTGTGGGTGTGAAGGTTGGTTGGCTTGCCGAGCTGGTTTCTTGTTCTGCAGACGTTGCGTTACGGTGCTGGGTAACATCCTCAGTGCAGCCTCTGTTGAAGCGTCGGTGTGTTTTCCCCCCTGGTTTTTAAACTCTGGGGTCCGTTGAGATGGATTGCCTCACTTCCGGGCTTCCTTCATAGTGGAATGTATATGAGGTTGAGTTCAATGTATTTATTAATAGCCTGCTTCGTGGAGTGCCATGCTTCTAGGAATTCTCGTGCCCGTCTCTATCTAGTCTGTCCCACGATTTTGGTGCTGTCCCAGTCGAAGCTGTGGTTCTCCTTTTCCATGTGGACTGTGATTGAGTTGAGACACAACAAATGCTGACTCATCTCAACACGACCAATACTCACTCATCTCAATTCACATGGACAAGGAGAACCACGACTTCGACTGGGACAACAGCCATGTTCCAGTGAACCACAGCACCGCTTCTGTGACTTACGAATTCCAGCACGTTTAATGTGTTAAAAGACTCAATTCATTGGGACTTGTTGACACATAGCTTTAGGCATACATCAGTTCACCTTCAAACAGCAGGGTTACATAGGAATCTTTAAGATTTTCCCATTTAGTTGCTGTAGCTCTGGGTTATCCTTGTATTGCCTGATCAGTGAACGGAAGGAAATCTCAGAAAACAAAACCCACCATTACCCAGTCTGGTCTCAATATGACTCCACTTTTGGAGCTTGTGTAAGGTTAATTGTTAATGCTATGTAATGGGATTTAGCAACACATCCATAATTTAAAAACATCTCTACAGAAGGTCCAATGTCACCTTGGGAACTTCAGAAACAGGAGCATGTCATTTAGCCCTCAAGTCTGATTTAAATATTTAATTCGATCATGGCAGGTGTGCACTGAGAAGATAATAAATAGGAGCAAGTCTGGTCATTTAGCTGTTGAGACTGTTCCTCCATTCATTATGATCGCAGTTGATCATCTGCCTGAACTCCACTTATCTAACTGCATCCTTTGATTCACTGAAAATTTTGAATTTACTTCAAGAGACTGGAGTATACAAGTATTGAAGTCTTGCTAGAACTGTACAGGGCATTGGTGAAAACACACCTCAACTTCCACAGCTGAAATGTCTAATACTAGGAGGAATGTATTTAAGGTTGGGGGGAAAGTTCAAAGGAAATATATGGGGCAAGATTTTTGTACAGAGTAGTAGGTGCCTAGAACACACTGCCAAGGGTAGTGGCGGAAGCAAATACGATAAGGACATTTAAGGGGCTTTTAGATAAGCACATGAATATGCAAGGACTGGAGTGATATGGACCATAGCCCGACTGAAGGGATTAGTTTGATTTCGCATCATGTTTGGCACAACATTGTGGGTCGGACGGCCCACTCCTATGCTGTACAGTTCTATGTTCTATGTTCAAGGCAAGTATATCCTTCCATAGATATAGAGGCCAAAGCACAGTACTCCTGGTAGAGTATCAACAAAGCCCTATACAATAGTAGCAACATTCTGAGGCTTCCATTGACTTAACATTTAATTGAACCAACAATGTAAATACTGTGGCTACAAAAGCAGAACACAGGCTAGAAATTCAGCAGTAAATAATTCATCTTATGAATCCACAAAGCCTGTCCACAATCAGTTCCCCACTTGGCTGGATAAGTGCAGCTCCATCAATACTCGGGTAACTTGATACCATAAGGGACAAAACAACTTTCTTGATTGACACCCCATCTACCACCATCAACACTCACGCCATCCACCACCAACACTCCGTAGCAGCAGCGTGTACTATTTACAAGATGTACTGCAGTATTTCACCAAGGTTCCTCAGACAGCATCATCCAAACCCACAACCACTTCAATGTAGAAGGACAAGGGCAGCAGATACAGGGGAACGCCAACCCCTCACAAGTTCCCTTCCAATCCACTCACCATCCTCACTTATATCATTGTTCCTTCAGTGTCGCTAGGTCAAAATGCTGCAAGTCCCTCCCCAAAAGGCACTGTGGGTCTACCTATAGTACATGGACTCCAGAAGTTCAAGAAGGCAGCTCTCAACAGCAAGAGGGGATGGGGCAATAAACGTTGGCCTAGCCAGCAATGCCCATATCCCATGAATTTCTTTGCAAAAATCCTTCATGAACTCCAATAATCCCCCTGCAATAAAGGCTAGGAAAGCACTTACCTTTCCAACTGTTTGCTGTATCTACAGCTGTGTTTAATTGTATTTCTTACTCAAATACACCAAAGTTCTTCTGAATATCAACATTTAAAAGTTTAGTATCTTTTTTTTAAAAAAAATTGTTTTTCTAGTTCTTGGACTCCAGAGTGAATCCACTTCACCACATGAAACTCCAATGCTACCTTGTTGCCTACTCACTAAACTTTGGTATATCTCTCTAGATATCTCTGTGCCCTCTGCATTGCTTACATTTCCACTTAGTTTTATATCAGTAGCAAACTGAGATACATTACTGTTTACCTTTGTCTAAATTATTACCAAAAATTGTAAATAATTGAAGTTATGAGCTGCAGCAGTTCATGAACGCAGCTTACCACAATTTTCTCAAGGACAGCTAGAAATGGACGACAAATACTGTTTCAGCCAGCAATACCCTCATCTCATGAATGAATGAAAATCATCTCAGCACTGATCCTTGTAGCATTTCACTGATCACAGCCTACCAACTTGGAAAATGCCTTTATCTTACTCTCTACTTCCTGTCATTAACCAATTGTTTAATAATATATTATTATTACTAATATATTGTTAATATATTACCCCACCTCCACGAGATCAAGCATTTGCTAATCAACCATTTCTATTGACAACAAACGCATTTAAGAAATCTAGGTGTTCTACACCTATTGCCTGCCCTTTATCTACCTATTAGTTATCTAAAAAAACCTGTAAGAAATTTGTCAAACTATGTTGACTCTTTTGGATCATGTTATGATTTTCTTACTGTATTGTTAAAACTCAGAATCACTACTGTGTATTTACAGGCCATTTGGCCCATCAAGTCCACACCAACGCTCCGAAGATTATCCCACTCCACCACCCCATAACCCTGCAATGCTCATGGCTAACCCACCTAACCTGCGCACCCCGGATGCTATGGGCAATTTTAGCATGACCAATCCACCCAAGCTGCACATCTTTGGAGCGCCTGGAGGAAAACCATACAGACAGTGGGAGAAATGCAAACACCACACAGACAGTTACAGAAAGCTGGAATCAAATCCAGGTCCCTGGTCTTGTTAGGCAGCAGTGCTAATCACTGAGCTACTGTACCACCACAAACTTCCTTAACGATAGATACCAGTGGCTTTGTAATTGCTGATGTATTTCCAACCTGCAGGGATCAATCTAGAATATTGCAAATTTTGAAATAATAATTGCATAGACTTGAGGAGCAGTTGTAACCACTCAGATGATGTAATCTGTGCCATCATGCATAAAGGCATGGAAAATATTCAGGCTTGAGTTAATAAGTGGCAAGTCATGGTCACACCACATAAGTTCCAGGCAATAAGTGTCTCCAACAACAAAAATAAACCTAACCACTTTCTCTGTCACTCAATAGCACTGAATACCCTATAATCAATAGTCTCGGGTTACCACTGATCAGAAGTTTAACAAGACTAGCCATACACTGTGGGTACAAGAGCAGGTCAGAGGGAGAAAATTCTGCTGAGTAGTTCACTTCCTAACTCCTCAAAGCCTCTCCACTCTGTACAAGATGCACATCAAGAGTGAGATGGAATACTCTCTACTCATCTGGATGGTTGGCAGCTCGAGAAAAACACTCAAGACAATTGCCCCATCCGGGATAAAGCAGCCATCTTGATTTGCACCCCATTCACCTTTTTAAACCTTTACTCCCTACAACACCCACACACAATGGCAGCAGTCTGCACCATTTCAAGATGTAATGCAGCGACTCTTTGAGTTTCCTCTGACAATACATTAAGAAACATGCAACCTTTACCACTTAGACAGAAAGGAGAAGCAGACAAGTCACACACTATCCTGACTTCTGGCTGGGAAATATACCCCTGCTCCTTCACATTCCCTGGGACATGAACCCAGTGAGATTGCAAAAGCAGCAATGAGATCATTAGTCTGAGCATTTGCTTTAGTTAGCTCATTTTGTTTAGCCTGGACAAGATAAACTCTATTTCCCATCGGTAGTAAATGGTTAACCCATTAAAGGTACAAAATAAACCACCCAAATATACGGGGTTAATGGGAACTGCAGATGCTGGAGAATCCGAGATAACAAAGTGTGGATGAACACAGCAGGCCAGCCCAGCTCATCCCCTCCCCCACTGCATCCCAAAACCAGCTCAGCCTGTCCCCGCCTCCCTAACCTGTCTTTCTCTCACCCATCCCTTCCTCCCACTCCAAGCCACACCTCCATTTCCTACCTACTAACCTCATCCCGCCTCCTTGACCTGTCCGTCTTCCCTGGACTGACCTATCCCCTCGCTACCTCCCCACCCATACTCTCCTCTCTACCTATCTTCTTTTCTCTCCATCTTCGGTCCGTCTCCCCCTCTCTCCCTATTTATTCCAGAACCCTCTCCCCATTCCCCTCTCTGATGAAGGGTCTAGGCCCGAAATGACTGTATCGGCGCCGCCTCTTGCTCCCCAGAGGAGCTCGAGCAGTTCATCCACTTCACCAACACCTTCCACCCCAACCTTCAGTTCACCTGGGCCATCTCCAGCACATCCCTCACCTTCCTGGACCTCTCAGTCTCCATCTCAGGCAACCAGCTTGTAACTGATGTCCATTTCAAGCCCACCGACTCCCACAGCTACCTAGAATACACCTCCTCCCACCCACCCTCCTGCAAAAATTCCATCCCCTATTCCCTATTCCTCTGCCTCCGCCGCATCTGCTCCCACGATAAGACATTCCACTCCCGCACATCCCAGATGTCCAAGTTCTTTAAGGACCGCAACTTTCCCCCCATGGTGATCGAGAACGCCCTTGACCGCGTCTCCCGCATTTCCCGCGACACATCCCTCACACCCCGCCCCCGCCACAACCGCCCTAAGAGGATCCCCCTCGTTCTCACACACCACCCTACCAACCTCCGGATACAACGCATTATCCTCCGACACTTCCGCCATTTACAATCCGACCCCACCACCCAAGACATTTTTCCATCCCCTCCCCTGTCTGCTTTCCGGAGAGACCACTCTCTCCGTGACTCCCTTGTTCGCTCCACACTGCCCTCCAACCCCACCACACCCGGCACCTTCCCCTGCAACCGCAGGAAATGCTACACTTGTCCCCACACCTCCTCCCTCACCCCTATCCCAGGCCCCAAGATGACATTCCACATTAAGCAGAGGTTCACCTGCACATCTGCCAATGTGGTATACTGCATCCACTGTACCCGGTGCGGCTTCCTCTACATTGGGGAAACCAAGCGGAGGCTTGGGGACCGCTTTGCAGAACACCTCCGCTCAGTTCGCAACAAACAACTGCACCTCCCAGTCGCAAACCATTTCCACTCCCCCTCCCATTCTCTTGATGACATGTCCATCATGGGCCTCCTGCACTGCCACAATGATGCCACCCGAAGGTTGCAGGAACAGCAACTCATATTCCGCCTGGGAACCCTGCAGCCATATGGTATCAATGTGGACTTCACCAGTTTCAAAATCTCCCCTTCCCCTACTGCATCCCTAAACCAGCCCAGTTCATCCCCTCCCCCCACTGCACCACACAACCAGCCCAGCTCTTCCCCCCCACCCACTGCATCCCAAAACCAGTCCAACCTGTCTCTGCCTCCCTAACCGGTTCTTCCTCTCACCCATCCCTTCCTCCCACCCCAAGCCGCACTCCCCGCTACCTACTAACCTCATCCCACCTCCTTGACCTGTCCGTCTTCCCTGGACTGACCTATCCCCTCCCTACCTCCCCACCTACACTCTCTCCACCTATCTTCTTTACTCTCCATCTTCGGTCCGCCTCCCCCTCTCTCCCTATTTATTCCAGTTCCCTCCCCCCATCCCCCTCTCTGATGAAGGGTCTAGGCCCGAAACGTCAGCTTTTGTGCTCCCGAGATGCTGCTTGGCCTGCTGTGTTCATCCAGCCTCACATTTTATTATCTAGGCCCGAAACGTCAGCTTTTGTGCTCCTGAGATGCTGCAGGGCCTGCTGTGTTCATCCAGCCTCACACTTTATTACCCAAATATATGGAGTAGTTCAGGAGAAGGTCCACCACTTCCATATAATTGCAAATTCTTGTTCTTTTTCTTTCTCTTTATTAGAGGAACCATACAATAAACTGAAGTTTGATAATGAAGGTACAATCATTAGCAACTCTGTGCAAGGTTTGATTTGAATGAACGTATTGTTTAGAAAGGGGCAGTGACCCTCTCCATCTCGTATACTGCATACCACCAGCATCATGCGGAGACCTGAGGCCAGGCTGAAGGAGGACAACAGGAGAGAAAGAAGCATAGCATTAGCAAGCAAGGGCTCCATGGACTGTTAGTCATACTCCCAATGACTCCAATTGGATAGGAATTGTGTGTTACAGGACTGATCCCTTACTAGATTGGAAACCCACAGGCACGTACCCCTCGCCTTCCTGAACCTGTTAATGGAACATTAATGGTCTCTGAGACATTTATAAAGTAATACAGCATGGAAACAGACTCTTAAATCCAACCATTCCATGCTGACCATAATTCCAAATTAAACTAGTCTCACCTGCCACATTTGGACCATATCCCTCCAAATATTTCTTATTCATGTATTTATCCAAATATCCAAATATGGTAGGAGACAGAGGGCTGTTTTTTGGACGGTAGGCCTGTGGCCAGTGGTGCTCCACATGGTTTGGTGCTGGGTCCACTTTTATTTGTCATTTATATAAACAATTTGAATGAGAATTTAGGAAGTATGGTTAGTAAGTTTGTGGATGAGACCAAAATTGGCATTATAATGGACAGTGAAGGTTATCTAAGAGAACAATGAGATTTTGATCAGCTAGGTCAAATGGACTGAAGTGTGGCAGATGGAGTTTAGATAAATGAGAAGCGTTGCATTTTGGTAAGACAAGTAAGGATGGGACTTACACAGTTAATGGTAGGGCCCTGAGGAGTGCTGTCGAATAAAGAGATCTAATGGTTTAGATACATAGTTCCTCAAAAGTGGCATCACAAGAAGACAGGGTGGTGAAGGCATTTGGCACAGTTACCTTCATTGCTCAGACCATTGGGTATAGGAGCTGGGAGATCATGTTGAGGATGTACAGGACATTGGTGAAGTCCCTTTTGGAGTAATATGTACAGTTCTGTTCACGCTGCTATAGGAAGGATATTATTAAATTGGAAAGGGTGCAGAAAAGATTTACAAGAATGTTACTAGAACTGGAGGGTTTGAGTAATAAGGAAAGCCTAGTTAGGCTGGAGCATAGGAGGTTGAGGGGTAACCTTACAGAAGTTTATAAAATCATGACGGGCATTGATAAAGTGACTAGCAAAGTCTTTTCCCTAAGGTGGGGGAGTTCAAAACTTGGGGGCATATTTTTAAGGTAAGATGAGAAAGATTTAAAAGGGACCTGAGAGGCAACTTTTTCCACACAGAAGGTGGTTCATAGGTGGAGTGAGCTGCCAGAGGAAGTGGTGGATACAGGTGCAGTTACAACATCTAAATGACATTTGGACAGATACATGAATAGTAAAGGTTTTTAGAGGGATATGGGCCAAATACAGACAAATGTGTCTAGTTTAGTTTGGGAAACCTGGGTGGCATGAGTGAGTTCGACAGAAGGATCTGTTTGTGCTTTATGACTCTATTTATCCAGTGCTCTTCACAACTACTGGACATGTCAAAACATTTTACAGCCAATCAAGAGCTTTTTAAAGTGTGGTCACTGTTGTAATGTAGGAAGTGCAGCAGTCAATTTGTGCACAACAAACTCCCATAAACAGCAATATGATAAGGACAAAACAATCCATCTTTGTGATGTTCTCTGAGGGATAGATATTAGCCAAGACACTGGGAACCTATCCCCTCTTTTCCTCTGAAACAGTGCCATGGGAATGTTTACATTCACCCAAATAGGCTTATGGGGGTCTTGGTTTAACACCTCAGCTAACAGATGCCATCTCTGACAGTGCAGCTCTCCTTCCTTACTGCTCAAGAGCGTCAGCCTTGAATGTTTTTGCTTGTAACTCAAATGCAAAAGAACTAAAAGAACCAGGCCGACATCAAGGACTGGGGGATGACCTGACAGACCTTTAATATTATGAAGTTTTAATTTGGTAGAAAAGGTTTCTTCTTGGCAGTGGGACACCAGGACGAGGAATGACAAATATTAGCCAATTGCTGCTAAATTTTATGGAATATAAATAATAGTAGGGGCTGATGGACTGAATAGCCTGGATCTGTAAATGTCAGGCATCACTCTTGCTTGTCGGGACATCGGTTTAGGGATTGGAATATTATCCCAGCACCAGGGAGAGGGCAGCCTTCATGATATTCCACAACCACCAAGAGGTTAACAACATCACTGGGAACCTTCTTCTGACGATTCAGTGCCACTCTCCAGATCCTTCCACTACAGCCTCATCCTACTGCGGGTCCCTGGTCAGGGTCAGCCTAAAACACATCCTGGTACAGCCTCAATTTACCTCGAATGCCCTAGGTACCATTACCCCCAAACGCCCCCATCTCCCAGTTGCACTGATATCCCTGTACATCTGAGGTTGAACCCCTTGCCTGCTGGGTGAGAGGACTCCCCTTCACGTTGAACTCCTCGCCTGATGCCCTCGTTGACCCTGCGCCAGCCCGGACCTCTCGCCCACCCACCCCCTCTCTCACTCACCCGCATGCGGTCCGCCGCCTCCACGATGCTGGCTCCCATGTGGTTACTGCAGGGTCCCGGGATGGCACAGCCAGCACACACTACCCTGCCCTCAGTCAGGCAGTACCAGCCGGGCTGACCGCGGTGCACAGGGCACTCCCCGCAGTCAGGCGCCGGGGAGGTGGAGAGCTGGTTGTCAGGCCGCCGGCAGGTGCATGGGGACCGGCTCGCCTCCCCTTCCTCCCCCCGGCAGCAGCTCGGGCAGGCTGGGGCCGGCTGTGCGGGCTCAGAGTCCCTGCTCTCCATCTGGGACATGGACAGCGAGGAGCCTGGCGGCCGGTTCCAGGTGAATGCGGAAATACAGATCCATTCAAAGGTCAGCGGGTGTAGGAAGAGCAGCAAAAGTAGCAGTGCAGGAAATACAGGAGATGCAGAGGCAACTGTGTTCACCAAACCCAACCTTCTTAATGTATTCGTCAAAAAACGTTTAATTTTTTAAAATGTCTTAGAAACGACATTTGCAAACTGCAAGACACAGAGGGCAACAAACTAATGGGCGATATGTGCCACATGCTCTTAAAGCAAGGAAGCATGTCAACTTTTACTCTGGTAGAGGAGAGCCAGTCTTGTACGTGAACATTTCGCGGTCAACTGAAACGCTGCATGTATTGGTAGACCATGAAGCAATTGCATTTCTATAGCGCCGTTCAGCATGTAAAGTTTTCCATGTTGTTTGTAAACAGCCACGAATAGTATAAACATCCTGTCATTCACTGGTCTGCCTCCTCATATCACCACAACAGCTACAGTGGTAACTTAACCATCTCGTGAAATGTCTTTGGTATCTGAAACATCTTTCTCAAATGCCTGGCCTAGGAAAATGGCACCCGGAAGCTGGGGATTCTGGTTTGAGACGTACTTCGGCGGGTCAGGGGTGGGACAAGAGGAAGAGATGAATTTAGTTACTGGTGTTATTCTCTTCGTTCGTCAGCCTAGGTGTGTGTGTGTGTGTGCGCGCTTTTTTAAAAACAATTCCTTTCCTTTTTGAAACAAACTGTGGTGTGTTCTCTCCAAAACTTCTGTCTGTGAAATCCAAATTTTGAATGACGGTGCAAACTCTCTTCATGGTCAAAAGTATAGTTTATTCATGCATTCCAATTCAGGGATTGATTGCCACAATGCAGACACACTCAAGCATATAGGGGAGAAAAAGTCAGAAAGGAGAGAAAGGTTACAATTAGTAATAATTTTAAAATTCAAAGTTATGAGCATTACTTCACGATTTTTTTTAAACTTAAGTCCAGAAGTCCATGGCTAGTCAAGGTTCTTTTTCATTGGCTCATCTTACAGAATCACTATAATAAACTATATGGCGATTTTGATGTGAAACTTGAACTATTATGCTATAGACTTTTTACAGCTACAATATTATGAATAAAGTACATTTTTAAAGAAAAGACATCGAGGACTTTGGCAACTCACATATGCTCACTAGGAACTCATGCCCCAAAAGCAAAGTCATGAAAAGAGATGGTCACAGCACAGAGACAGATCCTAAAAAAGTCCTCAGAAGGTACAATACTTTGCTGGCCTACAACATAGCCACTGCAAATTACGTGACACCAGCTGACCACAAATTCTGGAAAATTCCAATCAGTGTGACCAGGACACGGTTTACATTACTCTCCTGGAATGTCACAGCCTTGCATTGTGTGGACCACAAGACCAGGAATTTAGATGCCTCTTGTTAGTTCTGAACAAAACCAGTGGGGGTGCTACTGAGCCAAGGGCAATATTTATCTCATATGCCAATAGCCGTCATGGTCAGGCAGACAGAAACTACCTTATTAACTAAAGTAACTTTCTAGGCATCCTATCACATGAACAGTTCACCATTTCTGGATAGTTATACTCTAGCAAAGCCCAGTGTATTGTTAACATCATTGCCTGCAAGATTCTTGATAGAACCCAGGCTCAGGGAGGCCTACCTTTTGTCGCAAACTCTCTGAAACCTGGTTTCTGGAAGCAATCCTACATTCACCTGAAAAAAATGGACGCAGAACACAGCTACAGCTCTAAACCACCATTAGAAGTGATTCTGCAAGATCAGCCAACAGAAAGGTACCTTCATTGGTCATAGACTTCTGGACTTAAGTTTAAAAAGAAACGTGAATTAATGCTCACAACTTTGAGCTTTTAAAGTATCTTTCATAGAGTTGATAGCCATTCAGCAGCAGTAGATGTTTATCTTGCATGAGGTATAACAGCCTGCTGAGCACAGGCACTTTAATACAGAGCTGCTCAGAATGGATCACTGCACCTCTTTATCAGCAGAGTGAAACTCCGAGCATGAAAGGAAGAAGGACACTTTTCACCAAGCTGGGTGTGCTGCTTGTTTCAAAGTTCTGGCGATGACACACACTATCAAATGCTTAGGAAACCATCCAACAGAATCCATCATCTCCTTTCCCTGCAGGGCAACTGGGACATTACATGGTGATCAATGCCTGATGGAGGTCTGGTCAACATTGTTTTTACTGCATAAACCTCCATACGAGGGAAAGGTGCTACAGCGTGGCCCAGCTGCTTGGAGCATTCCATGGTAATTTGGCTGGACCTATTCTTCCCAACATCAGCACAGACTGAACTTCGACACCTGGTGACACACCAAGCGTTTATGCACAGCTCGACAGAGCCACTCATAAAGGTGGTCATCACAATGGGACAGACCTCAGAGTTGCTTTCCATCCTTTATCTAGCACACTGTACATTGTAACTCTGCCGGGACAGTCTATTTGTCATCTGCAGATAAAGCAGGTGGTGGCTTGGGTGACCACCTCAGTGCAAGAATATGTCTGACACGTGTCACATTCTTGCACCATGTAGAACAACACTGAGAATACCTCCCATTTAAAACCGTAAGAAATGGGAACAGAAGCAGGCCATGTGGCCCCTCAAGACTGCCCCACCATTCAACAATATCACTGCTAATCTGTCCCAAGCCTCAGCTCTCCTTTTGTGCCAGCTCCACAAAACCCTCAACTCCCCAATGCTTCAAAATTCCCCCTACATTCTTTTTAAATCTAGCCTCTACAATTGTCTGTAGTAGTGAATTTCAGGCATTCACTAACCCTTTCTTCACATCTCAGTTTTAAATGTGTGTCCTCCTACTCTGTAACTACACCCCTTATATTTAGAGATTCCTTTACTCGTGGAAACATCTTCTTTACGTCTACCCTGTCAGGCCCTTCAGAATCTCACATGTAATCAGATCATCACTCACAACAGAGATGGAGCAGTCCTCTGTTTCTTGATAAGCTTTCACAAGAAACAAGAGCATGCACTCTGAGACTAAATCTTGTATTTTCTGAATAATTTCTGTGCAAAAGAATTACACAGTTTGGGAGTGGCTCTGCTGCCTGAAATCTAACCCATGAATGGTGCTTGCTAAGATAAAACTAGGTTAAAGGTAAAGTGAGGCAGAAACTTTTGAAAGGGTCACTTGTTCCATCTATTCTTTTACAGATTATCACTGCTGTCTACCATTGCCTTGAAAATTTAGTAAATCTGTCTTCTAAGTACGTGAGAAAAACAGGATTTATCAAGGATATTATTAAATTGGAGAGGGTTCAGAAAAGATTTACCAGGATGTTGCCAGAATTGGAGGGTTTGAGTCATAAGGAGAGGCTGGAATAGGCTGGGATTTTTTTTTCCCCCCGGAGCGGAGCATAGAAGCTTGGGGAGCGACCTTATAGAGGATTATAAAATCATCATGGGCATAGATAAGGTGAATAGCCAAGGTCTTTCCTTAGGGTGGGAGAGTTCAAAACGAGAGAGCATAGTTTTAAGGTAAAAAGAAAAAGATTTAAAAGGCACCTGAGGGGCAACATCTTCACACAGAGATAGTAAGAACTGCCGATGCTGGAGACAGAGATAACACAGTGCACAGCTGGAGGTACACAGCAGGCCAGGCAGCATCACAGGAGCAGGGGTCAGGACCCTTCTTCATTTTCTGAATACATTATCATACAAGTGCTGACATTGTCCTTTTAACCAGAGATCTTTCTCCAATCCCATTTCCCTGACCTTTTCCTGAATCCTTCACTGTTTCTCTTCAAATAAAAGTTGCACTATTGTTACTTTCAAAACGTGAATAAGTCTGTCCAAACAAAGGACCATGATTGTAAATCTTAATGAAACAGTTGACACAGCAACCTCACTGCCTATTTGAAAAGATACACCTTGTGTTTTTATAGTACCTTTCATGGCCCCATGGCATCTCAAAGTGCTTTACAGCTGATACATGTGATGTCTTGGTTTTCTTTTAATCTCTAACCACCTCCCCCAACCCTGACCTGTCTTTTCATTGCCTCCTGCACTGTTCTAATGAAGCTGAATAGAAGCTCAAGGGACAGTGAGTGCATCATCTTTTGATTAGTTGTTTTAAAACCTTTTGGAATCAACTTCAAATTCAATAAATTCAGCTATAGGCACAGCTCATATTTTTCAAACGACAACTGCAGGTAATGATTCTATATCCCAGTTATACCTGTCCTTGAGCTATCTTTTGTAACACCATTTGTCTCATTACCCTCCCTTTTGATTTTACCATTACGGCTTTCATCATTTATTTGTTTCTAATTTAGGGAGACACGGTGGCTCAGTGGTTAGCACTGCTGCCTCACAGCGATTATCTGAGGGGGTTTCCTCCCACAGTCCAAAGGTGTGCAGGTCGGTGGGTCGACCATGGTAATTTTCCTGTAGTGTCCAGGAACGTGTAGGCCTGGTAAATTTGGGGTTATGTGTCTGGGAGGATTGTTCTTTGGATGGTTAGTGTAGACCTGATGGGCCAAATAGCCTCTGTGTGCACTGTAGGGATTCTATTCTTTACGAACAATCTACTAACACCTTCCACCCCAACCTCAAGTTCTGCTGGACCATCTCTGATACCTCTCTCTACTTCCTGGACCTCTCTGTCTCCATCTCTGGTGACCACCTCGAAACGGATATCTATTTCAAGCCCACCGACTCCCATGCCACCTAGACTACACCTCTCACCGACCTTCCGGCAAGAATGCCATCCCCTATTCCCAATTCCTCTGCCTCTGCCACATCCGCTCCCAAGATGAGGCGTTCCACTCCCTGACATCCCTCGTTTTTCAAGGACCACAATATCCCCACTTTAGTGGTTGAAAACTCACTCGACCGAATCTCGTGTGTTTCCCACACCTCAGCTCAAATATCCCCTCCCCGCAATAACAAAGACAGAATTCCCCTTGTCCTCATGTATCACCCCATTAACTTCTGGATTCAATGCATCATTCTCCACCACCTGAAAACTGACCCTACTATGAAGGATATAGTTCCCTCCCCACCCTTATCTGCCGCTCTCTCCGCAACTCCCTCATCCACTCCCCACTAGACCCACCACCCCCGCCACCTAGCCCTACAACCGCAGGAGGTGCTACACCTGTGCCTACACTGCTCCCCCCTCACCTCCATTCCAGGCCACAATAAAACCTTCCACATTAGACAGATGTTCACCTGCACATCCACTACCGTGGTCTATTGTATCCATTGTTCCCAATGTGGTCTCCTCTACGTCGGGAAGACCAAGTGGAGACTCGGAGACCGCTTTGTAGAACGCCTACGGTCGGTTCGCAACAAGTGACAACACCTCTCAATCGCAAACCGCTTCAACTCCCCCTCCCACTCCCGAGACAACATGTCCATCCTGTGCGCCCAGTGTCACAACGATGCCACCCGAAAAATGGAGGAGCAGCACCTCATATTCCAATTTGGGAACCTACAACCCAATAGTTTCAAAATCTCCCCACCCCTGGCCTCATTCCCTGACCAGCCCTCCCTCTCATCCCCGCCTCCTTGACCTGACACAACCTGTCTGTCTTCTCTCCCACCTATCTGCTCCTCCCACCTCACTGACCAATCCCCAACACTGCCCACCTGCACTCACCTATCACCATCCCATCTACCTTCCCCAGCCCAGCATTCCCCCTCTATTTATTTCAGAGTCCCCTTCCCCCCTCCCCCATTTCTGAAGAAGGGCCCCAACCCGAAACATCAGCTTTTCCGCTCCTCAGATGCTGCCTGGCCTCCTGTGTCCTTCTAGCTCCATACTGAGTTATCTATTTATGATTCCTGCCTACCACCTTGTCACAGACCTCTCCTTTGTTCTTTCCTCCATTCCCTCTGTAATTGAACCCTGATAAGTCTTTAACATTTGAATGCTGATGAAAGAACTCTGTTCAGAAATGTGAACTCTACCTGCCTTTTCACAGATACTGCCAAACGAGCTGGGTAATCCCTAGAATTTTATTTTAGATTTTCAACAATATTTTACATTTGTAATGCTCTTAAGTGCTGTCACTGTTGCAGTGTAAGGAATGACACAGTCAATTTACACGCAGCTAACTCCCACAAATTAGCAACATAGTGATCTCAGATAGTGAGAAGTGCCGATGCTGAAGTCAGACATAACACCGTGCAGAGCTGGAGGAGCAGGAAAGTTGATGTTTCGGGTTGGAAGGATCCCGGTCTGAAACATCAAC
The DNA here is from genome assembly GCF_030684315.1 of Stegostoma tigrinum. Lineage (NCBI taxonomy): Eukaryota > Metazoa > Chordata > Chondrichthyes > Orectolobiformes > Stegostomatidae > Stegostoma > Stegostoma tigrinum. Next base: position 5,235,804 of record NC_081382.1, read on the forward strand.
TTTCCTGCTCCTCTGATGCTGCCTGGCCAGTAACATGATGATGATTGTTTTTAAAGAGAATGACCAACTTTGATAAAAGGTCATCAAGCTAAGACATTGACTCATTTCTCTCTCCCTCTCTGATGCTGCTCGAGCCGCTGAGCATTTTTGTCCTTATTTCTGCTTCTAACGATGTTGGTGGAATAATAAATATTGGTTAGGGGAAAATCAACTATTCTTCAAAACTGAAACATGATATCTTTTATCAGAGATAATAGGAACTGCAGATGCTGGAGATTCTGAGATAACAAGGTGTAGAGCTGGATGAGCACAGCAGGCCAAGCAGCATCTTAGGAACAGGAAAGCTGATGTTTGGGGCCTAGACCCTTCATCAGAAAAGGGGGACGGGAGGAGAGTTCTGAGATAAATAGGGAGAGAAGGGGAGGAGGATCGAAGATGGATAGAGGAGAAGATAAGTCGAGAGGAGACAGACAAACTAAAGAGGCGGGGATGAAGCCAGTAAAGGTGAGTGTAGGTAGGGAGGTAGGTAGGAGATTGATCAGTCCAGGAGGACGGACGGACAGGTCAAGGGGGTGGGATGAGGTTAGTAGGTAGGCAATGGGTGTGGGGCTTGAGGTGGGAGTAGGCGATAGGTGAGAGGAAGGACAGAACAGGGAAGTGGGGACGAGCTGGGGTGATTTTGGGATGCAGTGGGGGAGGGGAGATTTTGAGGCTTGTGAAATCTACATTGATACCATTGGGCTGCAAGGTTCCCAAGCGGAATATGAGTTGCTGTTCCTGCAACCTTTGGGTGGTGTCATTGTGGCACTGCAGGAGGCCCAGGACGGACATGTCGTCTAAGGAATGGGAGGGGGAGTTGAAATGGTTCGCGACTGGGAGGTGCAGTTGTTTATTGTGAACTGAGCGGAGGTGTTCTGCAAAGCAGTCCCCAAGCCTCCGCTTGGTTTCCCCAATGTACAGGAGGCAGCAATGGAACAGCGGATGCAGTATACCACATTGGCAGATGTGCAGGTGAACATCTGCTTGATGTGGAAAGTCATCTTGGGGCCTGGGAGGGGAGTGAGGGAGGAGGTGTAGGGGCTGGTGTAGCACTTCCTGCTGTGTGGTGGGGTTGGATGGGAGTGTGGAGTGGCAAGGGAGTCGCGGAGAGAGTGGTCTCTCCGGAATTGGCCTAAAGGCCCTTCGCTTCTTCCTGTCCCGCAGGCCTGACCAGTCCCCCTCCACTGACACCCTCATCCGCTTAGCCGAATTCGTCCTCACCCTCAACAACTTCTCTTTTGATTCTTCTCACTTCCTACAGACAAAAGGGGTGGCCATGGGTACCCGCATGGGCCCAAGCTATGCCGTACCTACACTGGCCCTAAACTCCACCTCATCCTCCATTACATTGATGACTGTATTGGCGCCACCTCATGCTCCCAGGAGGAGCTCGAACGGTTAATCCACTTCACTGACACCTTCCACCCCAACCTCAAGTTCACCTGGACAATCTCTAACACCTCAGTCACCTTCCTGGACCCCTCTGTCTCCATCTCAGGCAACCACCTCAAAACCGTTATCCATTTCAAGCCCACCGACTCCCACAACTACCTAGAACTCCTCCCAATGACCTTGCTGCAAAAATTCCATCTCCTATTCGCAATTCCTTTGCCTCCGCCACATCTGCTCCCAGGATGAGGCATTCCACTCCTGTACATCCCAGATGTCCTCGTTTTTCAAGTTTTCAAGCCACAACGATGCCAACTGAACGTTGCAGGAACAGCAACTCATATTCCTCTTGGGAACCCTGCAGCCCAATGGTATCAATGTGGACTTCACAAAACCAGCCCAGCTCGTCCCCGCCTGCCTAACCTATCCTTCCTCTCACCTGTCCCCTCCTCCCCCTGATGACACAGCTGTGTGGCAAATGGGACTTGAAGCTTGACCTTCTGGCCCAGAGGTAGGGACACAGCCACTGTACAGCAAGATCCTAGGATTTTACCTCTATCTATTCCCCTAATATCTTGAAAATTTTGATCTAATCATAATCTCCTTAATTCCAGGTAATATCTTCCGGTTTGCACAACCACTCCTTGAAATATAACCTTTGGAATCCAGGTAAAAGTCAGCAAAATTTATACTGCACTCCCCTTCAAGACCAACCATCCTTCCTAGACTGTGTCCATTACTGCTCACATTTCCCCAAATGTATACTCGGGGCCCAAAGAGCTGAAAAATGCCCTTGCATTCTAGATATTTTCTCTTCAATTTATTCAGAGATGTCATGTCACACCTCTGGAGAAGGTGGGATTTAGAACATAGAACATAGAAAAGTACAGCACAGTACAGGCCCTTCGGCCCACGATGTTGTGCCGTGGAATAATCCTAATCCAAAAATAAAATAACCTAACCTACATTCCCTTCAATTCACTGCTGTCCATGTGCATGTCTAGCAGTCGCTTAAATTCGAACCCAGCCTCCTGGTTGAGAGGAAGGGACACTACCATACTGTCACAAGAGCCACCCCATGCCTTCTACTTCAGGCCAATTAAACAAAGGCAGCTGCTTGAGAGTGAAAGTTATCAATCAAGTGACATAAATCCCCTCTCTGAATGAGGTGCAAATTATTATCATTAAAAGTGACTCATGGCAACTCCATATAACAATAGAATGTTTAAACATTACAATCATGAAGGGTCACTATCAGTGTGAAGGAGCCTTTATCTGAGTGAGAGAAACACCAAGTGAGTGCCTAGGAATTTGTTTCAAAGTGGGATGTTTAAAAGAAATAATGATAATAAAATATAAAAAGATGGAGACGGCAGGTCAGGTGATGTGTTGATGCTGCAGGACACCAAGCTGACCCAGGACAAACACATCTGTAAGTTAAGTCTGAACTAAGGCTGTCCCTGTTGGGGGCCTTGCTGTTTGTGCTTTATAGAAATGATTTAGACTTGAATGTAGGTGGGCAATTAGTAAGTTTACAGATGATGCCAGGATTGGTGCAGTAGTAAATAGTGAGGAGGATAGCCTTAGGTTACAGGAGGCCTGGTCAGAGGGGCTCATCAGTGTCAAATGGAATTCAATCCAGATAAATGCACTTGAGCAGGACAAATAAGGCAAGAAAATGCATGATGAATGGTACAGCCCTGGAAAGCACTGAGCATCAGTGGGACTTTGGTGTACATGTCCAACAATCCCTTAAAGTATCAGGACATATCGATAAAGCAGTTAAGAAGGCATATGGTATACTTTATTAGCTAAGGCAAAGAGTTTAAGAGCAGGGAGGTTATGCTGGAACTGCATAAAACACTGGTGTGCAGTTCTAGAATTGACATTATAAGAGGGATATGATAGCATTGGTGCAGAGGAGATTTACCACAAACAAAAACAAAGTTGCTGGAAAAACTCAGCAGGTCTGGCAGCATCTGTGAAGGAAAAAATGAGTTAATATTTCAGGTCTGGTGACCCTTTCTCAGAACTGTTCTGAGGAAGGGTCACCGGACCCAAAACGTTAATTCTTTTTCTCCGTCACAGATGCTGCCAGACCTGCTGAGCTTTACCAGCAACTTTGTTTCTGTTCCTGTTTTACAGCATCTGCAGTTCTTTTGGTTTAGATTTACCAGGGTGTTGCCCGGGGCTGGAGAATTTCAGTTACGAAGTGAGATAGGACAGGCTGGGGTTGTTTATCGTAGAGTAGAGGAGACTGAGGGGGACATGACTGCTAAATATAAAATTATGAGGGGCACAGAAGTGGTAGATAGGAAGGACCTTTTCCCTTTGGAGGGATCAATGACCAAGATTTAAGTTAAGGGGAAAGAGGTTTAAAGGGGATATGAGAAAAGATTCTTCCCCCCCCCCCCCCCACCCCAAGAGTATGGTGGGAATCTGGCCTGTAAGGGTGGCAAAAACTGAAACCCTCAACATTTAAGAAATATTTAGATATACACGTGCAATGTCAAGGTACCCAAGGTTCTGGGTTGAGTGCTGGAAAATAGGACTAGAATTTTTAGGTGGTTGTTTTGGTCTGGTGTGGTCTTGATAAGCCAAAGGGTTTGTTTCTGTGCTGGAGACCTCAATGACACACCATGTCTCTAAACTGCTCTGTTATACCTTAATCTAAATGATTTATATCTAGTTTTTAGCTTGTTAGTTTTATTTCTAACCAAAACACTGGAAAACAACATTAAACGGTATTGTCTCAAACAAACATAAAGGCTTGGACTCAGAAACTAGTTTGCAGTTACACCACCTCAGTATGATCAAGTCTAACAGAGGCACAAAACAATCGAGAACCACCTTGGTGAAAGCACCTCTTGGTTTTGCCTGAAACTTACTGGTCTTGCAATGCAAAGAATTGTCCACGACATAGTGTTACAGGCTGTCACATCCAGATGACAAGGACTACATGCTGAGGAATACATGGGTGGCTGCCACCAAACAGCAATAGAGAAAAGCCAGTCTCTAAAGCCCTAAACTCATGGCATACCAAGGTTTGGAAGCTGTGGAAAACCCCTTGTATTATGTAGTGTGTGGAGCTGGAGGAACACAGCAGGCCAGGCAACATCAGAGGAGCAGGAATGTTGACGCTTTGGGTCAGAACCCTCCTTAAATTAAAAAGCGTCAACTTTCCTGATCCTCTGATGCTGCCCAGCCTCTTGTGTTCCTCCAGCTCCACACTGTGTTACCTCTGACTCCAGCATCGGCAGTTCCTACTATCCCTTGAGCTATCTGTCTGACATTAATTAACATTGTAAATGTTGGTTTAATTATAAATGTAATGAGTAGCATAGTGGCAGAAACTGATTTGTTCAGCATTTTATGTGACTCTTTGAGATTGACATTATGTATGTAGTTTTATGAATAAAGTTCTTTTTCGAGAACAAAAATCGAGAATAAAAGTATCCTGAAATTGAGAATGGGAAGAGGGATGCTCAGCTGTAGCCGCTCATTTGTAAAGTGAGATTCAATCAGAATCATGGAAATGTGTGTGACAGACCATCCTGGGTCTAAGGAATTCACAGTTCCAGAAGTTAATGCTTGGGTCCCAAGGATTTGAGAGATGGTTGACTGTGCAGATCGCTGATAAGGTTGCGGTTGGGTAAGCTACTTACTGATTATTCAAAATTATTACTTACAAAAACACAAGAGTATGCCATTTAACATGTCAGCTACATAAAGAAATACTCTTAAAGTAAAGTGACCCGAAACATCAACATTCCTGCTCCTCTGATGTTGCCTGGCCTGCTGTGTTCCTCTAGCTCCACACTCCATATAACACAAGGGGTTTTCCACAGGTTCCAGCCTCTGGTATGCCATGAGTTTAGGGCTTTAGAGACTGGCTTTTCTCTATTGCTGTCTGGTGGCAGCCACCCATGTATTCCTCAGCATGTAGTCCTTGTCACTTAGATGGACAGTCTGCAACACTAAGTCGTGGACAACTCTTTGCATTGCAAGACCAGTAAGTTTCAGGCAAAACCAAGAGGTTCATTCACCAAGATAACAAAGTGTGAAGCTGGATGAACACAGCAGGTCAAGCAGCATCTCAGGAGCACAAAAGCTGATGTTTCAGGCCTCAGCCCTTCATCAGACAGGGGGATGGGGTGAGGGTTCTGGAATAAATAGGGAGAGAGGGGGAGGCGGATCGAAGATGGAGAGAAAAGAAGATAAGTGGAGAGGAGAGTATAGGTGGGGAGGCAGGGAGGGGATAGGTCAGTCCAGGAAAGACGGACAAGTCAAGGAGATGGGATGAGGTTAGTAGGTAGGAAATGGAGGCGCGGCTTGAGGTGGGAGGAAGGGAAGGGTGAGAGGAAGAACAGGTTAGGGAGGCGGGGACAAGCTAGACTGGTTTTGGGATGCGGTGGGGGAAGGGGAGATTTTGAAGCTTGTGAAATCCGCATTGATACCATTGGGCTGCAGGGTTCCCAAGCAGAATATGAGTTGCTGTTCCTGCAACTTTCGGGTGGCATCATTGTGGCACTGCAGGAGGCCCATGATGGACATGTGTCTGAGGAATGGGAGGGGGAGTTAAAATGGTTCGCGAATGGGAGGTGCAGTTGTTTATTGCAAACCGAGTGGAGGTGCTCTGCAAAGCGGTCCCCAAGCCTCCGTTTGGTTTCCCCAATGTAGAGGATGCCACACCGGGTACAGTGGATACAGTATACCACATTGGCAGATGTGCAGGTGAACATCTGCTTAATATGGAATAGGGGATGGAATTTTTGCAGGAGGGTGGGTGGTAGGAGGTGTATTCTAGGTAGCTGTGGGAGTCGGTGAGCTTGAAATGGACATCAGTTACAAGCTGGTTACCTGAGATGGAGACTGAGAGGTCCAGGAAGGTGAGGGATGTGTTGGAGATGGCCCAGGTGAACTGAAGGTTAGGGTGAAAGGTGTTGGTGAAGTGGACGAACTGTTCGAGCTCCTCTCGGGAGCAAGAGGCGGCACCGATACAATCTTCAATGTAACGGAGGAAGAGGTGGGGTTTGGGGCCAGTGTAGGTGTAGAAGAGGGACTGTTCCATGTAACCTACAAAGAGGCAGGCATAGCTTGGGCCTACGCGGGTACCCATGGCCACCCGCTTTGTCTGTAGGAAGTGGGAGGAATCGAAAGAGAAGTTGTTGAGGGTGAGGACGAGTTCGGCTAGGCGGATGAGGGTGTCGGTGGAGGTGGACTTCGGCTAGGCGGATGAGGGTGTCGGTGGAGGTGGACTTCGGCTAGGCGGATGAGGGTGTCGGTGGAGGTGGACTTCGGCTAGGCGGATGAGGGTGTCAGTGGTCACCAATGTGCTTTTCAATCGTCTTGTTCCTCTGTTAGATTTGATCGTACCGAGGTGGTGTAACTACAAACTAATTTCTGAGTCCAGGCCTTTATGTTTGTTTGAGATTACTTTTAAATTCATAACTGCAGATTCTGTTCACCATGCTGGTTAATTCATAAATACAGTGAATGGCCTGCTTAGTCTTGGTTGCATGATTTTTTTAAGTAACTCTGCCCTTAACTGTTTTGCTGTTCAATGTCTAACTCTGACCACACTTACACATGTCTATTAGAGCATTTGTGCACCAGCATGAATTTTAAGTTGTGTTGTGGGACAGGCAAAAAGTATTTGCTGAATAATTGTGATCTGTCTTCTTTCTTAATTTGATAAAAGTTAATCATTCACTTGGCAGCTTGAGGGTAACTTAAATAAGGAAAATATAACTTGAACTAAATTTGTTCCGCACTGAATCACGTAAGTTGTTTGGTGACTCAAGTTATGCGTTTTATACTGGAATTATTTTGGCCCAGAGTTAAAAGAGGGAATTAATGGATTTGCCTCTCTCTCCAAACCAAACCCAGCTCTATTGTTAGCATTGTTCACCACATTAGGCATCAAGATTCATCACAGAATCCCTGCAGTGTGGAAGCAGGTCATTTGGCCCATCTAGTCCCATCCTCTGAAGAGCAATCCACTCAAACCCACCCCTCCCCAACCTGGCATTTCCCTTGGGTAATTCACCTAGCCTACGTATCCCTGCACACTACAGGCAATTTAGCATGTCCAATCCACCTAACCTGCACATCTTTGGACTGTGGGAGGAAAATCAGAGCACCCGGAGGAAACCCACGCAGACACAGGGAGAATGTGCAAACTCCACACAGACAGTTACCCGTGGGGGGAATTGAACCGGAGTCCTTGGACCTGGGAGGTAGCAGTGCTAACCACTGAGCCACCGTGCCACACGAGGCAGAAGAAACACCACAAAGATACCCTGAAAGTCTCCTTAAATAAATGCATCATCCCCAAAGACGTGGGAATTACTCGCCCCAGAGCGCACAAACTGAAGGAAAAGCATTCAGCAAGGCACAAAGCACTTCAAACATCACCAAGTGGTGCACATGGAGGCCAGACACAAGCAGCCTGAAAGAATGTGGCAAAGGAATGCTCCTCCAAAGGGAATCCCACCCAACCGCGTCATCAAACACCACCTACTCCAACTGCGGCAGAGTCTGCAGCTCTCGGATTGGGCTATTCAGCAACCGCAGAACCCACCTCTACCTTCAAGAACCCCCTGTCCCCAAACAGAAACTGAGTAGGACCAGTCACACAAATATCGTGGCTACGAGAACAGGTTAGAAGCTAGGAATTCCGTGGCTAGTAACTTGCTTCCTGTCTTCCTGCCGCCAGCCAACCACTTACAAAGCACAAGTCAGGAACGTGATGGAACACTCCCCACTTGCCCGGAAGATCGCAGCCCAAACAACATTTCAAGAGGCTTAACAGCATCCGCCTAGCTGAACTCGTCCTCACACTTAACAACTTCTCTTTTGACTCCTCCCACTTCCTACAGACTAAGGGGGTGGCCATGGGCACCCGCATGGGTCCCAGCTATGCCTGTCTCTTTGTAGGTTACGTGGAACAGTCCCTCTTCCGCACCTACACAGGCCCCAAACCCCATCTCTTCCTCCGGTACATTGATGACTGTATCGGCGCCGCTTCTTGCTCCCCAGAGGAGCTCGAACAGTTCATCCACTTCACCAACACCTTCCACCCCAACCTTCAGTTCACCTGGGCCATCTCCAGCACATCCCTCACCGTCCTGGACCTCTCAGTCTCCATCTCAGGCAACCAGCTTGTAACTGATGTCCATTTCAAGCCCACCGACTCCCACAGCTACCTAGAATACACCTCCTCCCACCCACCCTCCTGCAAAAATTCCATCCCCTATTCCCAATTCCTCCGCCTCCGCCGCATCTGCTCCCACGACAAGACATTCCACTCCCGCACATCCCAGATGTCCAAGTTCTTTAAGGACCGCAACTTTCCCCCCACAGTGATCGAGAACGCCCTTAGAACATAGAACATAGAACATAGAACATAGAACAGTACAGCACAGAACAGGCCCTTCAGCCCACAATGTTGTGCCGACCATTGATCCTCATGTATGCACCCTCAAATTTCTGTGACCATATGCACGTCCAGCAGTCTCTTAAATGACCCCAATGACCTTGCTTCCACAAACTGCTGCTGGCAACGCATTCCATGCTCTCACAACTCTCTGTGTAAAGAACCCGCCTCTGACATCCCCTCTATACTTTCCACCAACCAGCTTAAAACTATGACCCCTCGTGCTAGCCATATCTGCCCTGGGAAATAGTCTCTGGCTATCAACTCTATCTATGCCTCTCATTATCTTGTATACCTCAATTAGGTCCCCTCTCCTCCTCCTTTTCTCCAATGAAAAGAGACCGAGCTCAGTCAACCTCTCTTCATAAGATAAGCCCTCCAGTCTATCATGAAATTAGACAAACACAAGAAACAAAATATACAGACTTATATTAATGGTTTGAGTCTAATAAATCCAGTGACTTAAGCTATTGACCGTGTCTCCCGTATTTCCCGCAACACATCCCTCACACCCCGCCCCCGCCACAACCGCCCTAAGAGGATCCCCCTCGTTCTCACACACCAGCCTACCAACCTCCGGATACAACGCGACCTCCGGATACAATCCGACCCCACCACCCAAGACATTTTTCCATCCCCTCCCCTGTCTGCTTTCCGGAGAGACCACTCTCTCCATGACTCCCTTGTTCGCTCCACACTGCCCTCCAACCCCACCACACCCGGCACCTTCCCCTGCAACCGCAGGAAATGCTACACTTGTCCCCACACCTCCTCCCTCACCCCTATCCCAGGCCCCAAGATGACATTCCACATTAAGCAGAGGTTCACCTGCACATCTGCCAATGTGGTATACTGCATCCACTGTACCCGGTGCGGCTTCCTCTACATTGGGGAAACCAAGCGGAGGCTTGGGGACCGCTTTGCAGAACACCTCTGCTCAGTTCGCAACAAACAACTGCACCTCCCAGTCGCAAACCATTTCCACTCCCCCTCCCATTCTCTAGATGACATGTCCATCATGGGCCTCCTGCACTGCCACAATGATGCCACCCGAAAGTTGCAGGAACAGCAACTCATATTCCGCCTGGGAACCCTGCAGCCTAATGGTATCAATGTGGACTTCACCAGTTTCAAAATCTCCCCTTCCCCTACTGCATCCCTAAACCAGCCCAGTTCATCCCCTCCCCCCACTGCACCACACAACCAGCCCAGCTCTTCCCCCCCACCCACTGCATCCCAAAACCGGTCCAACCTGTCTCTGCTTCCCTAACCGGTTCTTCCTCTCACCCATCCCTTCCTCCCACCCCAAGCCGCACCTCCATCTCCTACCTACTAACCTCATCCCACCTCCTTGACCTGTCCGTCTTCCCTGGACTGACCTATCCCCTCCCTACCTCCCCACCTATACTCTCTCCACCTATCCTCTTGTCTCTCCATCTTCGGTCCGCCTCCCCCTCTCTCCCTATTTATTCCAGTTCCCTCTCCCCATCCCCCTCTCTGATGAAGGGTCTAGGCCCGAAACGTCAGCTTTTGTGCTCCTGAGATGCTGCTTGGCCTGTTGTGTTCATCCAGCCTCACATTTTATTATCTTGGAATTCTCCAGCATCTGCAGTTCCCATTATCTCTAACATTGTGAGGGCTCGGGTTCCAGCAAAAAGTGGCGGCCCAACCAACAACACATACACCTTGTGAATGAGCTAAAATAAAACGTCGAGCAGGGATCCCGACACTTCGTGGGCTCTCGTGCTGCAGTGATAGTATCCACACCCCGAGACAGGAGGCTCAGGTTCAAGTCCCAACTGTTCCCGAGCTGTGTGATAACATCTCTAAACAGGTTAATGAGGAAGTATCCAAAAGAACAGGATCTGTGCAGTACAAAGTAGCAGCTCATGCACCAGGTTGGTGTTCAGTGTGAACACCGCAATTTGCCTGTTGTCAATGCTTCTGGTGAAAATAGTACAAAGCAGACCCAAAATAAAAAAGTAGCCCAGTCGGACCTTGTGTCACAGCAGTAGTGTCCTTACCTCTGGGCTGCACAGGCCTGGGTTCAAGACTCACTTGCTCCAGAGGTAAATAATAACATCTCTGAACAAGCCAATTTGAAAACAAAATAAAGCAGACTCAGAATGCACTGTGGTAGTGTCCCTTCCTTGCTGCCAGGAGATGTGAGTTCAAGTCCCATCTGCTCCAGACATTTATAATAACATCATGAACGGGCTAAGCAACACACAAAAGACAAACAAAAAGGCATGTGGTTTAGTGGTTTTTGCCACGGACGTACGCCCAAAGCTGCTTTACAGCCAATGATGTGCTGTGGCCTCTGTTGTAAATGTAGAAAACATAACACCTCACTTGCATGCAGCAAACTCACAAAAACAGTGATCAGCTAATGGTCGGGCCATCTGTTTCAGTAATGTTGGGGCAGGTATGAATACTGGTCAAGATAACTTCTTCTTTAAAACAGTACCACACCACCTTCTACATTGATCCAGGCAGACAGATGGAATCTTGACTGCATCTCTGATAGTGTAGCATACCCTCAGCATTGTAATCAAGTGTCATCCTACATTTTTGAGCACAAACCCTCAAGTAAGATTTGAACCAGGGATTTTGCTTTTCAAAGGGGAGTGTGTTGCCATCTGAGTACTGGGTGACACTAAAAAGTATCAAGTTACTAAAGCATTGGACAAAATAGGGGGCCTTTTCGCTTTTTTGCTATGATCATATAAATGGAGCAATAGCATCTTTGAATTGAAACATGAAGAGTTTGTTTTCTTTCCAATGAATGTGAGGTGTACTGGCAGGTCAGAAGTGATGACTGGTTGGTAGCAGGAGTGTAAATTCCCAATGCAGGCCATCATTCAAGATTCATGTACAGTTTAGTGCCTTCAGTTTCAGTGATAGAACTTCTGGGTGTATCAATGCGCCACTGGGCATGCTTGACAGGCATCACAATGGCACAATTATTCAGGAGCAGAAAACACATAGAAGAGGAAGAAGACATCTCATGACAGGAAAGAAAAGAACACTCTTGTATTTAATAATTAAACAATTCCTTAAATGAATATACTGAAGCTTTAGAGTTGTGACATGTATAATATCATCACCCTGACCTTCTAACCAGCAAATGCAGCATTACAAAATTATCACTTAAATACCATGTTTCCTATTTATTTCCAAAAGCTTCATGTTATCCCATCATATTGGAATAGCAAACAAAAAAAAACTCAGAGCATATAGTACATGAGAGTATGTAACAGGGTTCAAGTTCAGCATAGAATTAAAAACCATTGATTTTAGAGCAGTATGTTCCACATAAAGCTAGATAATAGAAAAAAGACAATCATTCTTTATTCTGCAAAAATCTGCCTCCAATTGTGAATATTACAGTCAAGAATATAAACCTTAGTTCGGTGGCTTCAGTCTTACATTGCTGGGAACCCTCTGAAGATTGTTACTGCCCTATGAATACACAGGTAGTGTCATCTGTGAGACAGGAAACTGCTGCTCAGTCACTTCATTACAATGCACTGCTCCATCCATTGGTCACATCACCTGAAAATACAGGCTGAATTTAAACCTCAAGGAATATAACCAACAAGAGTTGGCAACCCCAAGGCATGCAGTTAACTCCCAACCCTGCAACCTGAACACAATAAGCACCCTGCACTTCCATCGTCAGGAAGAACACGATAAAGGATGACAACAGTGACGGACAAGAGAAGGAAGAAGGTGTGGGAACAGCTGCCAAACCCTAGAAAAACTCCCCCCATGCTGTGTCCACTTCAGCAGACCCAATCAATGGAGGAGGAGTCCATATAGGAAATCCTAGTGAGTCACTGCTGGTTGGAATGGAGAAGAGACCAAGACGAGGCCAAGCCAGCTCCCAAACCAGGGTAACAGGCAATTGCCATCTGACACAGACTACATCTGGTCTTCAGATGAGGAGGGACAAGGATGATCCTAAAGAAGAAATGGGAAAATGCTAAAGAGCTGGAGGAGATCAAAACCAAACTCAAAGATACTGGACAGATGGAACCAGGCCAGTGCTCCCCAGACTCGGTGGGGGGCGGGGGGGGGGTGTTCCCTAGCCTCAGGGAGACGAAGCCATCTCCTAAAGGTGCACTGAGAGAGCAATGCAGTCAACAGACTGAATGAAGAAGCCAGCTCAGTAAGATCTTCACAGTCACTCATACTACTGATATGAAAATACTTTTCTGCCAGGATTGTATATTGTGAAGCCCAAGGGAATGATGGCCTTCCAGTCCTATCTTCACACTGTGGTAAACTCTAGGAGAGCTAACAAAGGCTGTCTAGTCACCTTAGAACATTAAAACCCCCAGAAGCGAAGGCTTCTGGGATTGGGAAGAAAACAAAGTATGCTTTTGCCTGGCAACAATGTCATCTATCACTGAACAGGGGAGAGAGGTGACATCAGAAACTGGTGATCCCTCTCACTGCTTAAATATGCACTATTTGTCCAAGATCACCATCAGTTGGGTCTTGCCTGCTATGGAGCTGGCGATTCACCTTCACCAGAGCGGCACGGATCTGGGATATGATCAGTGTACAGGAGAGGCACTGGACACCTGCCTCATCAGTTTGGACCAGGAGAACACCTTTGACAGAGTGTCATGATGGGCGCACTCTCCAAAATGCTGTTTCTGGAGGGAATCCACAGCTGGATCCAACTGTTCAACACAAGTATCAGGAGTGCAGTTTTAACCATCGAGTCGGAATTGAGTGGAGACCTTACTGAAGCTAGGTGGGTGAGCCCGTGTGCGCTGAATCCATCAAAAACAATAATGGCATAAAGGAGGTGGCAATCACAGGCATCAGAGTCCCTCATGTCAAAGTCTCCATGTATATGGTTGGCATCATTGCAAACTGTCTGTGTGTACAGTCAGTGTGCAGACTGCTGAACATTCCCAGGCAGTTCAAAATAACCTTTGCAGCTAAAGTAATTTGAGACAAGAGCACAGTCATGTTCTCTGAGAACCGGGGTGACCTATCCTTTGCGTTGCTGTACATGATGCAAGGCTAGCCTAGACCCAACTCCTGCAACATGGCCATCACCTAAACCATCTTGCAATTTAACTGTAAGTTGGAAAAGAGCCACTGCTGCAGAAATAGGTCCAATGGTCTATTTCTGCTCCTATATCTCATAGTGTTATGTATCTTCTATGGCATAGATAGAGTGGATAGACAGAGACTTTTTCCCAGGGCGCAAATGACTATTACCAGGGGGCATATTTTTAAGGTGATTGGAGGACGGTATAGGGGAGATGTCAGTGGCAGGTTCTTTACACAGAGAGTGGTGGGCGTGTGGAATGCACTGCTGGCCGTGGTAGTGGAGTCAGATACTTTAGAGACTTTTAAATGACTCTTGAATAGGTACATGCAGGATAGTAAAATGTAGGGTATGCAGGGTAGATTGATCTGAATAGGGTGATAGGTCGGCACAACATCAAGGGCCGAAGGGCCTGTACTGCACTGTACGGTTCTATGTCCTATACAGGTCTCTACATAAGCCAGGCAAAAGCTTACCCAACATCACTCTTGCCCTGATAATAAAATGTGAGGCTGGATGAACACAGCAGGCCTAGCAGCATCTCAGGAGCACAAAAGCTGACGTTTCGGGCCTAGACCCTTCATCAGAGAGGGGGATGGGGTGAGGGTTCTCGAATAAATAGGGAGAGAGGGGGAGGCGGACCGAAGATGGAGAGAAAAGAAGATAGGTGGAGAGGAGAGTATAGATGGGGAGGTAGGGAGGGGATAGGTCAGTCCAGGGAAGACGGACAGGTCAAGGAGGCGGGATGAGGTTAGTAGGTAGGAAATGGAGGTGCGGCTTGAGGTGGGAGGAAGGGATGGGTGAGAGGAAGAACAGGTCAGGGAGGTGGAGACAGGCTGGGCTGGTTTTGGGATGCAGTGGGGGGAGGGGACGAGCTGGGCTGGTTGTGTGGTGCAGTGGGGGGAGGGGACGAACTGGGCTGGTTTTCGGATGCAGTGGGGGAAGGGGAGATTTTGAAGCTGGTGAAGTCCACATTGATACCACTGGGCTGCAGGTTTCCCAAGCGGAATATGAGTTGCTGTTACTGCAACCTTCGGGTGGCATCATTGTGGCACTGCAGGAGGCCCATGATGGGCATGTCATCTGAGGAATGGGAGGGGGAGTGGAAATGGTTTGCGACTGGGAGGTGCAGTTGTTTACCGAGTGGAGGTGTTCTGCAAAGCGGTCCCCAAGCCTCCGCTTGGTTTCCCCAATGTAGAGGGAGCCACACCGGGTACAATGGATACAGTATACCACATTGGCAGATGTGCAGGTGAACCTCTGCTTAATATGGAAAGTCATCTTGGGGCCTGGGATGGGGGTGAGGGAGGAGGTGAGGGGGGCAAGTGTAGCACTTCCTGCGGTTGCAGGGGAAGGTGCCAGGTGTGGTGGGCTTGGAGGGGAGTGTGGAGTGGACAAGGGAGTCTGGGAGAGAGTGGTCTCTCCGGAAGGCAGACAAGGGTGGGGATGGAAAAATATCTTGGGTGGTGGGGTCAGATTGTAGATGGCAGAAGTGTCGGAGGGTGATGCGTTGTATCCGGAGGCTCCCCAGAGGAGCTCGAACTGTTCATCCACTTCACCAACACCTTTCACCCCAACCTCAAGCTCACCTGGGCCATCTCCAACACATCCCTCACCTTCCTGGACCTCTCAGTCTCCACCTCAGGTAACCAGCTAGAAACTGATGTCCATTTCAAGCCCACTGACTCCCACACCTACCTAGAATACACCTCCTCCCACCCTCCCTCCTGCAAAAATTCCATCCCCGAATCCCAAATCCTCCGCCTCCTCCACATCTGCTCCCAGGGTGAGGCATTCCACTCCCGCACATCCCAGATGTCCACATTCTTCAAGGACGGCAACTTCCCCCCCACAGTGGTCGAGAACGCCCTTGACCGCGTCTCCCGCATTTCCCGCAACACATCCCTCACACTCCACCCCCGCCACAACCACCCCCAAAGGAACCCCCTCGTTCTCACATACCACCCCACCAACCTCCGGATACAACGCATCATCCTCCGACACTTCCGCCATCTAAAATCCGACCCCACCACCCAAGACATTTTTCCATCCCCACCCTTGTCTGCCTTCCGGAGAGACCACTCTCACCGTGACTCCCGTGTTGGCTCTACACTCCCCTCCAACTCCACCACACCCGGCACCTTCCACTGCAACTGCAGGAAGTGCTACACTTGCCCCCACACCTCCTCCCTCACCCCTATCCCAGACCTCAAGATGACTTTCCATATTAAGCAGATGTTCACTTGCACATCTGTCAATGTGGTATACTGTATCCATTGTACCCGGTGTGGCTTCCTCTACATTGGGGAAACCAAGCAAAGGCTTGGGGACCATTTTGCAGAACACCTCCGCTCGGTTCGCAATAAAAAACTGCCCCTCCCAGTCGCAAACCATTTCCACTCCCCCTCCCATTCTTCAGGCAACATGTCCATCATGGGCCTCCTGCAGTGCCACAATGATGCCACCCGAAGGTTGCAGGAACAGCAACTTGTATTCTGCTTGGGAACCCTGCAGCCCAATGGTATCAATGTGGATTTCACAAGCTTCAATATCTCCCCTTCCCCCATTGCATCCCAAAACCAGCCCAGCTCATACTCTCCCCCCACTGCATCCCAAAACCAGCCCAGCCTGTCTCCACCTCCCTAACCTGTTCTTCCTCTCACCCATCCCTTCCTCCCACCTCAAGCCTCACCTCCATTTCCTACCTACTGACCTCATCCCGCCTCCTTGACCTGTCCATCTTTCCTTGACTGACCTATCCCCTCCCTACCTCCCCACCTATACTCTCCTCTCCACCTATCTTCTTTTCTCTCCATCTTCAGTCCGCCTCCCCCTCTCTCCCTATTTATTCCAGAACCTTCTCCCCATCCCCCTCTCTGATGAAGGGTCTAGGCCCAAAACGTCAGCTTTTGTGCTCCTGGGATACTGCTTGGCCTGCTGTGTTCATCCAGCTCCACACTTTGTTATCTTGGATTCTCCAGCATCTACAGTTCCCATTATCACTGATACAATTTTTACCACTAGCTAGGATCATTACAGATATATCAAACTGTGTGTGGAGCTTAGCTTCACAAACATCACATGCCATTACAAGTGCTGAGGTTCAGTGTTGTGAAAGATGGGTCTGATCACATTGCTTTGGAATGCTTCAGCCAGCTGGACTGTGCCAACCTGCTTGTTTATGCAGAAAAGTATCTGTGACCCTAAGCTGATGTACTGAAAATTTTGTCAAACATTAAGATTGACAAGTCGCCAGGCCCGGATCAGATTTGTCCTCGGCTGCTTTGGGAAGCGAGAAATGCAATTGCTTCGCCACTTGCGAAGATCTTTGCATCCTCGCTCTCCACTGGAGTCGTACCTGAGGACTGGAGAGAGGCAAATGTAATTCCTCTCTTCAAGAAAGGAAATAGGGAAATCCCCGGCAATTATAGACCGGTAAGTCTCACGTCTGTCGTCTGCAAGGTGTTAGAAAGGATTCTGAGGGATAAGATTTATGACCATCTGGAAGAGCATGGCTTGATCAAATACAGTCAACACGGCTTTGTGAGGGGTAGGTCATGCCTTACAAACCTTATCGAGTTTTTTGAGGATGTGACTAGTAAGGTTGATGAGGGTCGAGCTGTGGATGTGGTGTATATGGACTTCAGTAAGGCATTTGATAAGGTTCCCCATGGAAGGCTCATTCAGAAGGTCAGGAGGAATGGGATACAGGGGAACTTAGCTGCTTGGATACAGAATTGGCTGGCCAACAGAAGACAGCGTGTGGTAGTAGAAGGAAAATATTCTGCCTGGAAGTCAGTGGTGAGTGGGGTTCCACAGGGCTCTGTCCTTGGGCCTCTACTGTTTGTAATTTTTATTAATGACTTGGACGAGGGAATTGAAGGATGGGTCAGCAAGTTTGCAGACGACACAAAGGTCGGAGGTGTCGTTGACAGTGTAGAGGGCTGTTGTAGGCTGCAGCGGGACATTGACAGGATGCAGAGATGGGCTGAGAGGTGGCAGATGGAGTTCAACCTGGATAAATGCGAGGTGATGCATTTTGGAAGGTCGAATTTGAAAGCTGAGTACAGGATTAAGGATAGGATTCTTGGCAGCGTGGAGGAACAGAGGGATCTTGGTGTGCAGATACATAGATCCCTTAAAATGGCCACCCAAGTGGACAGGGTTGTTAAGAAAGCATATGGTGTTTTGGCTTTCATTAACAGGGGGATTGAGTTTAAGAGTCGTGAGATCTTGTTGCAGCTCTATAAAACTTTGGTTAGACCGCACTTGGAATACTGCGTCCAGTTCTGGGCGCCCTATTATAGGAAAGATGTGGATGCTTTGGAGAGGGTTCAGAGGAGGTTTACCAGGATGCTGCCTGGACTGGAGGGCTTATCTTATGAAGAGAGGTTGACTGAGCTCGGTCTCTTTTCATTGGAGAAAAGGAGGAGGAGAGGGGACCTAATTGAGGTATACAAGATAATGAGAGGCATAGATAGAGTCGATAGCCAGAGACTATTTCCCAGGGCAGAAATGGCTAGCACGAGGGGTCATAGTTTTAAGCTGGTTGGTGGAAAGTATAGAGGGGATGTCAGAGGCAGGTTCTTTACGCAGAGAGTTGTGAGAGCATGGAATGCGTTGCCAGCAGCAGTTGTGGAAGCAAGGTCATTGGGGTCATTTAAGAGACTGCTGGACATGCATATGGTCACAGAAATTTGAGGGTGCATCCATGAGGATCAATGGTCGGCACAACATTGTGGGCTGAAGGGCCTGTTCTGTGCTGTACTGTTCTATGTTCTAAGTCTGTCAAGCGACGGTCTGTATTTAACATTTTTCTAGTTCTGCAAGAAAAGGAGATGCTAGATCCTAACAGATGGTTCCTTGAGCAGACTGATAAATCATCTGGTCGAATCTCTCAATGGCAGAACTTACAAGAATGCACTAAGGCATAGCCTGCTGGTGGTGAGAAGGGCCCTCTCCATCAGAACCATCCTCTGGAGGTGGCTGTGGTGGAGGAGAGATTGTTAGCCACCTCCATGTGGAATATGTGACTTTGGAAAGGAGGTCTGGAAATAGACATGGAGATAGGATCATAGGAGCGGAAATAGGCCATTCAGCCTTTCAAGCCTATTTTACCATTCAATTTGACCTGGTTGTGTCGAACACAGCTCCATTTTCCCATCTGTAACCTATTAATCCTCAACTCCTCATTATTTGAAACCTAGTATAACTCAGTCTTGAAAAAACGTAAGGGCCCAGCCTCCATGACCTTCTGGTGAAGAGAATTTCACTCTCTAATGATCCTCTGAAAGAACATAAAGATTTCCTCATTCCCTTCAAAGGGACGCCTCTTAGTTTTGAACTATGTCTCCTTGTTTTGGTCTACTCAGAGTAGCAAACGTCTTTTTGATATTCACCCTCTCCAGTCCTGTCAAGATCATACCTGTTGCACTAAATCATAGAGATATACAGCACAGAAACTTTTGGTTCAATTCATCCATGCCAAACAAAGTTCCCAAACTAAACTAGTCCCACCTGTCTGCATTTGGCCCACATGCCTCCAAATCTTTCCTATTTAGATACATGTCCAAATGACTTTTAAATGTTGTACCTGTACCTACATCTACCATTTCTTCTGATAGCTTATTCCATATAGAAACCACCCTCTGTGTGAAAAAATTGCCCCTCAGGTCCCTTTTAGATCTTTCTTCTCTCTCATTAAAGAAATGCTCTCTAGTTTTTAAATCTCCCACCCTGGGGAAAGACCTTTGCTATTTGCCTTATCTATACCCCACATAATTTTATAAACCTTTAGAAGGTCACTGCTCAGTCTCCTACGACCCAGGGATTAAAGTCCCATCCTATCCAGCCTCTCCCTATAACTCAAACCCTTCTGTCCCGGCAACATCCTGATAAATCTTTTCTGAACCCTCTCTAATTTAATAATATACTTTCTATAGTAGGGAGACCAGAACTGTACACAGTACTCCAAAAGTGGCCTCACCAACATCCCGTACAACATTAACATGACATCCCAAGTCTTATACTGAACAGTGTGAGCAATGAAGGCAAGCATGCTAAACCCCTTCTATGTACCTGAATCCCTAGGTGTCTCTGTTTGACAACACTACCCAGGGCCTACCATGAACAATACAAGTCCTGTCCATGCTTGTTCTACCAAAATGCAATACCTTACATTTATCCAAATTAAACTCTATATGCCATTCCTCAGCTCATTGCCCCAAGTGATCAAGGTCCCTTTTGTAATCTGAGATTGTCTCCCACTGCTAGGAAAGACAATTGGCCAGAAAAGGATTACATTCACAGTCATGGAGATACGCAGTACAGAAACAGGCCCTTTGGCCCAACTCATCTATGCCACCCAAGTTTTCCAAATTAAACTAATTCCACTTGCCTGCATTTGGCCCATATCCCTTGAAACGTTTCCTATTCATGTACCTATCCAAATGTCTTTTAAATGTTATCATTGTTCTCGTCTGTACCATTTCCTCTGCCAGCTGATTCCATATATGCACCACTCTCTCTGTGAAAAAGCTACCATTCAGTCCCTCTTAAATCTTTCCCCTCTCATCTTAAAAAAGCACCTTGTGTTGTTGTGCATTCCCAAAGAGGCAAACATTAAACCACTGGTGATAGTCAAAATGGAAAAGCCTCCCAAAAGAGCACTTTTCAAAAGGAGCAGTCGTCTATGTTCATGATATAAAGGTGATTTGAAAAAATTGTTGAAGAAAGTCTGTAAGTTCTGACCAGGAAGATTATGTAATGAAAAGAGTCTTCTCATTTGGAATGTGTTCAGACTTTGCTGATGATCTTATTGCTGATGTTAGATCTCAAAACTGTGAAGGTACAATGACTTGTGGAGGTCTAACCAGCCTTGCTGAAAGGTTCAATGTCTGGCTAACTAAAGACAGCTGAGAAAAAGCAAAGTGGTTGGATGACTGGTAGAGACAAGATGCTCACCAAGAGAGACAGCATATGGGCTCCAACATTAGCAATCCTATGTGAATGGACTGTAGAGGTCTGGGGATGGAATCAGAAGTGAGACTGTTGTGAAACCATTCAAGAAACGTGGGATATGCAATACAGAGAGATGATTATTCATGGAATGCTATTAGACCGAAAGATAAAGGAGATGTAGGCCATTCAGTCCATCGAATCTGTTCTACTACTGAATAAGATCATGACTGATCTGATAAGCCTCAACCCCACTTTCCTAACCCATTTTTTCAGAATCCTTATTCCTTAACCGATTAGAACTCTGTCTCTCTCAGTCTTGATATCTTGCCATGCCGATGACAACATGACTGTAAATGTGACCGATATGGATGTGCTGATGCCATTCAGGAGGCAGGCTGGGAATGGTTATTTGGATTTGAAGATGAGAAGGAAGCAGAATAATTATGGATTTTAATGTTTGTGCATGTTCTACTACTGTACAGTATTTCTTTCTGTACTGTGAA
Source organism: Stegostoma tigrinum (assembly GCF_030684315.1). Lineage (NCBI taxonomy): Eukaryota > Metazoa > Chordata > Chondrichthyes > Orectolobiformes > Stegostomatidae > Stegostoma > Stegostoma tigrinum. The sequence goes on from NC_081382.1 coordinate 5,257,204, forward strand.
AAAAATTAGTTAAATTATACAAACAGTGTCTTTGGCTGAAGGCTTTTTATTTTGATTAATCTGATGTATTTAATGAATTTAGTGCAAAAAAATTAATGTCTGTTATAACTGAACTTATTGTTCACTTACAAATAGGAATACCTTTCTGGTTTTTATTGATCCACTTTTGGGGTGGAGTTAGTTGGAACTGTCTATGACCTGGCAACTGTGTAACAGCAGCAAGTGAATGTGAACTTCAGCCTCTCCCACATGTAACTCATGTAAAAGTCAATCCCCGACTTTCTGATGAAAAATTCAGTCTTACAAACTCAACTTTTACACAACAATATACGATATTCCAAGGGAAGGTTGTTTATGTAAAATCCCAAGGATAGTAAAAAGATTATTCCTTGCAAAACCTGATGATTCAGGGTGTTACTCAACTCTCCCCAGTTCACGTGAGACCAGGTGGGCCAGCCCCACATCGAGACTTGCAGACTTTTACCTCAGGGGAAATTACTGTGACTAGTATCTCACAGGAAGCAGAGCAATAGACCGTGCACAGAGTGGAGGAATGCAGAAATCGGGGGCAGGTCATAAGAGGAAAAACAGAATACAAGCAAATGGGTTTCACACGTAGAGTAATTTAACTCACAGCAAAGAGATATTGCTAAATTCAACCTAAATGTTTGTTAGCCAGCTTTGAGCACTCGAAGGCATTTCTGTCATGAACCAAAGCGTAAATTTAAATTAATTACTTTTCAGTTTGTCTTCCATCGACACGGAAAATACATCAAGGCATGTACCAAATTACAGCGATTAGTTTCCAGAATCTTTCAGCACAGTCATTTCTTGGTTTGATTGATCACAGAGCCATTGGGTTGAACAGTTTGAAAACAGACCCTTTGGTCCAAGTCGTCCATGCCGACCAGATATCTGAAATTAATTTGGTCCCATTTGGCCCATATCCCTCTAAGCCCTTCCTATTCATATACCCATCCAGATGCCTTTTAAATGTTGTATCAGTCTCAACCACTTCCTCTGGTAGCTCATTCCACACATGCACAATCCTCTGCACGAAAAAGTTGTCCAAGGTCCCTTTTAAATCTTTCCCTTCTCACCTTAAACCTATGCCCCTCTAGTTTTGGGCTCCCCTAATCGTGGAGAAAAGACCTTGGCTATTTACCCTATCCATGCCCCCACGATGTTATAAACCTCCGATGCTCCAGGAAAAACAGCCCCTGCCTATTCAGCCTCTCTATATAAATTAAACCCTCCAGTCCAGGCAACGTCTTTGTAATCTCTTCTGCACCTTTACAAGTTTAACAACATCTTTTCTAATAGCAAAAAGGAATAAACAAAAATGGAACGCGGAGCTGGAAAAGCACAGCAGGTGAGACAGCATCTGAGGAGCTGGGGAGTCATTGTTTTTACAGTTCTGACAAAGGCTTTCAGCCCGAAACATTGGCCTCAGATGCTGTCCCACCTGCTGTGCTTTTCCAGCTCTGCTTTTATTGGCTCTAGCTTGCAGCATCTGCAGTCCTTACTGTCTCCAGAAAAAAATATGATATTCATTTACACCCTACCCATGGTAATATTCTCGCCCCTGTCTGCACTGATCAAAAATGATTTCCAGTGTAGCCACATCGCCATGTTACTCTCCTCAACCAAGCTTTCATTTTTCCCTTCTGACTTTCCTCACATTGGCTTTCAATTGCTTTGATCCTCATCTCCAGAATTCCCTCTCTAAGCTTTTCTATCGCTCTCTCTCTCTCCTTCTTTATGAGGATAATTGATTAGGGAAGTGTTGTGGATGTAATTTATATGGACTTTTGTGAGGCATTTGATAAAGTCCCACATGGCGGGTTGGTACTAAAACTAAAACCACAAGGGATTCGGGGTGGCCTGGCTAGATGGATGGAAAACTGGCTTGGTCATAGAAGACAGGGGGTAGTGGTGGAAGGACCAGTAACTAGTGGTGTTCCACAGGGGTCAGTCTTAGGTCCTCTGTTTATAGTATATATAAATGATGTGGAGGAAAATGTGCATGGTCTGATAAGCAAGTTTGCTGATGACTCAAAGATTGGTGGAGTTACTGGTAGTGCCAGTAATTGTGCAATTATACTACAGGATACAGACAGATTGGCGACTTGGGCACAAAAAATGGCAAATGGAGTTTCATCCAGACAAATGCAAGGAGATGCATTTATGGCGGATCAAATTTAGGTGTGGATTATCTTGTAAATGGCAGAACCCTTACGATCACTTACATTCAGATGGATCTGGGCGTGCAAGTCCACAGTTTCCTGAAATTGGCAACACAGGTAGCCAAGGTGATTAATAAGGCATGTGGCATGCTTGCCTTCATCGCCCAGGGTGTGACATACAAGAGTTGGCAAAACATGTTTGCAGCTATATAAAACACCTGTTAGGCCGCATTTGGAGTACTAAGTGCAGTTTTGGTCACCACACAACCAGAAGGATGTCGAAGCTTTGGAGAGAGTACAGAGAAGGTTCACCAGATGTTGCCTGGTCTCCAGGGCATTGACTATGAGGAAAGGTTAAAAGACAAGGATTGTTTTCACTGGAAAGACAGTGGCTAAGAGAAGACTTGATAGAGGTCTACAAAATTATAAGAGCATAGATAGGGTAGATAGTCAGGCTTTTGTCCATGGTTGAAGTTTTAATTACAAGGGGGCACAGGTTCAAGGTCAGAGGGGGAAAGTTTAAGGGAGATGTGCGAGGAAAGTTTTTCACGCAGAGAATGGTAGCAGCCTGGAATGCACTACCAGAACAGATGGTGGAAGCGGGCACATTGAAGACATTTAAGAGGCACCTAGATGGGTACATGAATAGGGAGGGAATAGAGGGATACAGATCAAAAAATGGCAGGTTTGTTTTTAGATTAATTGGGGCATGATGGTCGGCACAGGCTTGGAGGGCCAAAGGGTCCGTTCCTGCACTGTACTTTTTCATTTCTTCATTTTAAGTCAGTCCTCAAAATCCCATTACCAAGGGTTTGTTCGTGTACATTAACATTTATGAATGTAACGCTAAAAAAGGGCACACCATGAACAGTGTTCCCTTTTTTTTTCTTTCTGGCTGTGCAATCCTCTGAGGATTGTGTGCAGCAGTGATTTCCAGAATCAGAAGACAATGGCACAGTCACCACGTGTGGAATGTTGACCATGAACTGCTGCATTCTCCATGGCAACGCCTCTGCCATTCAATAACTACCTGCTAACCAACAGCACTCCCCTCTCATATAGCATAAATGATGATTTACCCTGGAATCGATAATCTGGCAAATTGTCCCGATAAGTGCAAGATGAAAAGCTTTGATAAAACCTTTTCTCAGCAATACTCAAGTTCTGTGCTGACAAATAACAATCTACGAATACGTTAGGTTTATCTTGTCTGAAACACTTTTGGGAAACATTTTGGGATGTTTCACTGTGTTGAAGGTATAAATGTAACTTGTACGCTAGAAAACACCTCCTGTAAATCTCCCAAAGGCCCATTATCATTCTGGTTTTACTGCTCTGCATCCTCTTCATTACTGTCACATCCTTCGCAATGTGCAAATATACAGTAGTCTTTTACCAGATGAGTATAAAATACTAGGCAAACAGAAGGCTGGGAGAACACAGCAAGCCAGGCAGCATCTGGATGAAAGGAAAAGTCAATGTTTTGGATATTGCCCTTCATCAGGACTGAAGGGCAATACCTCAAACATTGAGTTCTCTTTTCCTCTAGATGCTGCCTGGCATTTTGTGTTCTTCCAGTCTCCTGTTTGTCTAGAGATAATGGGAACTGCAGATGCTGGAGAATCCAAGATAATAAAGTGTGAAGCTGGATGAACACAGCAGGCCAAGCAGCATCTCAGGAGCACAAAAGCTGACGTTTCGGGCCTAGACCCTTCATCAGAGAGGAGGATGGGGAGAGGGGGATGGGGAGAGGGTTCTGTAATAAATAGGGAGAGAGGGGTAGGCGGACCGAAGATGGAGATAAAAGAAGATAGGTGGAGAGGAGAGTATAGGTGGGGAGGTAGGAAGGGGATAGGTCAGTCCAGGGAAGATGGACAGGTCAAGGAGGTGGGATGAGGTTAGTAGGTAGGAAATAGAGGTGCGGCTTGAGGTGGGAGGAAGGGATGGGTGAGAGGAAGAACAGGTTAGGGAGGCAGAGACAGGCTGGGCTGGTTTTCGGATGTAGTGGTGGGAGGGGATGAGCTGGGCTGGTTGTGTGATGTTGTGGGAGGAGGGGAGATTTTGAAGCTGGTGAAGTCCACATTGATACCATTGGGCTGCAGGGTTCCCAAGCAGAATATGAGTTGCTGTTCCTGCAACCTTCGGGTGGCATCATTGTGGCACTGCAGGAGGCCTATGATGGACATGTCGTCTGAGGAATGGGAGGGGGAGTTAAAATGGTTCGCGACTGGGAGGTGCAGTTTTTTATTGCGAACCGAGCGGAGGTGTTCTGCAAAGCGGTCCCCAAGCCTCCGCTTGGTTTCTCCAATGTAGAGGAAGCACACAGTATACAGTATACTACATTGGCACATATGCAGGTGAACCTCTGCTTAATATGGAAAGTACACTGGATTACAGCATCTGCAGTTTTTTTGTCTCTAACCAAATATAGTCTTTATTTTACACTCAATAGATAATCCTAAGGCTCTCTTTATTGAGCAAGAAAGCACCTGTTTGGACAGAAGTATGCCACAAAAGGAGGAAAGAGGAGACAAGGAGAATTTGTTCTTTTTCAGGGAATGCTTTGTAATAGGTTACAGTTGAGGAAGAGGGCACTGCACTTTTAATGTTAAAAAAAGTATAAATTTTTTAAGCACAGGGAAATACAGCCTTATGATCATAAGATTCTGAGAAAAGAGCAGCACATTTGGATTGTTAACAATGTTTATTTAGACATTTGCATTGTACAACATTGTGTAACAAGTGACGGGCTGTAAATGTCAATAGCTCCATCTTCTCATTCCTGCCAATTGTGTGAATTTTATTGTTTAGTTTTATTCCATTTTCACCCAGGAAAATGATTGACAAAGCATCATCAGATCAGAATTAGTCACAGGAAAGGAGACTACAAATACTGTAAGAAGGGTTATGGTGGACAGCCAAAGGCAGCGTTAAGATCACAGGTAAATCAGCCACAATCTAATTGAGCAGTAAAGCAGACCTGAAGGGCTGAATGGCCCTAAGTTCTAAAATCTGTCATCCATAGACAACAAGATAGAGATGGTAATAACAATGACAGATGAGAAATAGGAAACGTGCAGTGGAAAAATGGTGCCGCAAGTTACCTAGAGTAACAGTGACTGTTGCAAATGTTGGTTGGACATGTTCCTGAACGTTCAGTCACATTATTAACTAATTCCAACTGCTTCATACAGCCATTCAGCGTCTCTTGTTCGTTCATCTAAAACCTCTCCAAAATATGATCATGCAAAGAAAAAGGGCAGCACGGTGGCTCAGTGGTGGAACTGTCTGTGTGGAGTTTGCACGTTGTCCCCGTGTCCGCTTGGGTTCCCTCCTGGTGCTCCGGTTTCCTCCCACAGTCCAAAGATGTGCAGGCTAGGTGCATTGGCCATGCTAAATTGCCCGTAGTGTTCAGGGGTGCGCAGCTTAGGTGGGTAACAGGGATGGGTCGGTGTGGACTTGTTGAGCCAAATGGCCTGTTTCCACATTGTAAGAATTCTATGAAAATGTGATTAAGCACAAAACGTTTTGAATGTTGAATGGTGTTTCTCCTTGATTGTAAGCAATAGTACATGGGACATTATTCCTCATTTGTTGGAGACTCGGAGAAATTTGGTGATAATTCTGGAAAGTCAGATCAAAGAAACAGTTCTGGTGCAAGCAATTGTTTTCCTATACTCTTTGGAGAATCATACAGCACAGCGAGAGGCCATTCAGTCTGTCATCCCATACTGGTTCTCTGAAAGAGCAATCCAATCCATGCCAATACCCTGTTCTCTCCCTCTATAACTGTGACATTTTCCTTTTCAACATTTTCCAAATTGTTTGGAAAATTATTTTTAAACTTACTATTACTTGCATTTCCACTGCAGTGTTAGGAAATGCACTGTAAACCACAGAGATGCACTGTATAAGACTGTGTCTCCCTAAGGTAGAGTCCCCTGGTTACCAAGTCTCCTGCCTGTGGAAACAGTCTCTCCCTAACTGCTCTGTGAAAATCCTTCACAATCATGTTTACTTCCATAAAATTATTTCTTTGTTTTAAGGAGAAATGTGTCAACTTTTCCAGTTTCTCCTCATAATTAACATACCACTGTTGTAAATCTCTTTTGCACACTTTGCGAAGCCTTGACATAATTAAGAAGTTTAGGGAGAGTACTGATTTACATTAAAGCCACATGTGTTTTGTACATGAAACAAATATCAAATGTTGCCAATGATACAAAACTTAGAAGTATTCTGAACTGTGAGAAGTTTAGTGTAGAAGTTCATAAGGACAGACAGATTGATTAAATGGTTAAACAAGTGGTAGTTGCAGTTTGAAATGGAGAAGTGTAAAGTGGTGTTGGTCAGAGAGACATTATCAAACAAAGAACACAATCCTAAAGAGACATGCAGGAGGATAGGGGTGAGGGTGTATATGTGCAAAATTCTTTAAAGCTTTAAGGAAAGGTTAAGAAACACACAAAGCACAACCTGCTGGAGAAACTTGGCAGGTCTGGAGGCATCTGTAACCCTTCATTTGGACTCAAAACATTAACTCTGCTTTCTTTCCACAGATGCTGCCGTACCCGCTCAGATTCTCCAACAATTTCTGCTCAGCGCACTTCTGATCTCTTCCATCTTTATTTTAGGGGTTAGATTTAAGAAAAAGATTGAGAGATTGATTAATATACCAAACAATATCCCAGGCCTTAGTAACCCAGGCACAGAGTGCAAAAGCAATGTTAAGGTTTCGTAAAATGTAGGCTCAGCCTCAGATTTTTTTTTGAAATTCTTTCGTGGGATATGGGCATTGCTGACATGGCCCGTATTTGTTGCCATTTCATACTGACTTTGAACCGAGTGGCTTGCTAGGCCATTTTGGTGGGCAGTTCAGAGTCAGCCACATTGCTGTTGATCAGAGATCCCATAGAAACCAGGCCAGGGAAGGACAGTAGATTCCCTTCCCTAAAGGATGTTCATGAATCAGATGGGATTTTGCAATGATTGATGATGATTATCAGGGTCACCATTGCTCAGACTGACTTTATTTTATCATAGAATTTAAATTCACTAAATAAATGTCAACTACTGTGGTACAATTTGCAGAACATTACCTGGACCTGCAGATTATTCGCCCAGTGAGAATATCCCTTTACCACTGTCTCCTCAATTGTAGAATTACCCAGTTCTGGGCACCACATTTCATAAGTTATGCTAACATGCTGGAGATTATGCAGAAATGATTTATGAGGATCATTTCAGGGACGAGGAACTTCAGTTACATAGACAGAGGAGAGAAACTAGGACTGTTCCCTTAAGGGAAGAATATTTTGAGAGGAGGTCTGATAAGAGCAATCAAAAAGATTTAGCATATGGCTATATTAGATAGGGAGAAATTTTTCCCAGTGATGGAAGGATGAAGTACCAGGGGGCATACATTCAACAAAATGAATAAAAGAGGCAATGTTGACCTGAAGAAATAAAATTTCACACAGTGAGTGGTTATGATTTGCTACGTACTGTTTGATAGCGTGGTGGAAGCAGGTGCAAACAGTCCATTCAAAAGGTATCGCGGGTTATTACCTTCAAAGGAAAAACATGCAAAATTTCTGGAGAAGTCCGTGGTCTACGTAGTTTGAGGTGAATTGTTCTTTCGGACAGCCACAGACACAACCAGCTGAATGGTCTCCTTCTGTGCAGTGACCATTTTATTATCTCCTGAATGATTGGGATTTGGAAGGTACTGCCTAATAGGATGTTGGGTACAGATTTAGTAAGGTCCTTAAAAGGGAACTGGGTAGATAATGGCCTTCTGGTATTATTGTTAGACTATTAATCTAGAGACCCAGCTAACGTTTTGGGCACCTGGGTTTGAATCCCACCATGACAGATTGGGGAATTTGAATTCAATAATAATCTGGAAATGTGTCTAATGATAATTGTAGTGATTGAAATGAAGCCAGCCAGGTGAACCTTACAGAAAATTAGTTTCCTGATTGGGGCTATTAACCTGGGCCAATAAGGGAGCCCTGGCTGACAGATATAAACAGGAGCGTCAGAGATTTGGTTCTTTCTAAGAGCTAGCTGTGATGAGCCTGGACCGGGTTCCACACTATAGGGAATCTAATCTAATCTAATCAGTGTCATGTACTATGCATGTGTAAATGAAAGGTGACTTGGTGACAGGATACCTGACTCTGGAGTTATCTGGTTCACCAATATCCTTTAGCAAAGGAAATCCACTGCCCTTACCTGGTCTGGCCTACCTGTGACTGCAGACCCATTGCAATGTGGTTGACTCCTCCCAAATAGGGAATGGGCAATAAATGCTGGGCAAGCTACTGACACCCACATCCCATGAATGAATACAAAACGGGACAAATGTTGTACGGATATGGGGGAAATGAGCAGGGCAGTGGAACTAAATCGGCATGCCCTTCACGAAAGCCAGTACAGACTTGTTGGATCAAATGCCTTCCTTCTGTGCTGATACTTCTAATGAACAATGACTACACTTGCACAGAGAGAAGAAGATTGAGAGGTGACTTAATTGAAACATAAAATAATCAGAGGGTTAGATAGGGTGGATAGGGAGAGCCTTTTTCCTAGGATGGTGATGGCGAGCACGAGGGGGCATAGCTTTAAATTGAGGGGTGAAAGATATAAGATAGATGTCAGAGGTAGTTTCCTTACTCAGAGTAGTAAGGGAATGGAACGCTTTGCCTGCAACGGTAGTAGATTTGCCAACTTTAAGTACATTTAAGTCATCATTGGACAAGCATATGCACGTACATGGAATAGTGTAGGTTAGATGGGCTTCGGATTGGCATGACAGGTCGGCACAACATCGAGGGCCGAAGGGCTCTGTTCTAGAATGCTCAAGCCAGTGCTTTGCCCATTTTTGAAGTGTAGCCCTCCAGCCCACAGAGGGCGAAAGTGTGTATCTGAACTAGAACTTAATGTCGAAAGAGTGCAACCTGCAGCTCCCTTCATAATCCTTGTTTGTGGTTATTTGCAAGAGTTCTGACTTGAGTGTTGACTCTGAATGTTTTATTCAGCTCTTAATGTTAGTGTTTGCACAGACCCGCTTACACAGTGTCTGCAGGCGCGTCCCTGGTTTTTCTTTCACCTTCGGTGATAGCATTCCACTTTCTCTTTCTACATTTCTTGCCCAGGAATTGGTACGATGAAGGTTATTGTTGCATTCCTCGCTTGTTTAGGATCTGTCTCTGCGTATCAAGTGGATAATGAGGATACGTTCTACATCCGGACGTTACACAATAAAAAGGTGAAGCCGGTAGGTCCCTTTCATGTTTCTGTGATTAAGTACAGTTGCTGCATTAGGACAATATACACCTGTATGTATATCATATGTCCCAAGACCCCTTTCTACGGAGATTTGTCAGATGCAATTTTAGATATCAGGGCAGGTGACTGAAAGCTTAGTCAAAGATACAAGTTTTCAAGAACACCGGAAAGGTGGAGGATGGGCAAATAGGTTTAGGAAGAGAATTATGGAATTTAAGGCAGTGGTGGAGTGATTAAAGTCGGAAGGCTCAAGAGGCCAGATTTAGAGGAGCAGAGAGACCTAGGAGTGTTGCAGGAGGTTACAGAGATGGGGACGGGTAAGGCCATGGAGGATTTTAAAAACTGGGATAAGGATTTTAACGCTGAGCCACTGCCAGACTAGGATCCGGTTTAAGTCAGCAAGCATAATGCAGATATGTGAATGGGATTTTTCATTATCCACCAGCCAGCACTGATATGGAAGTCACGTAATGCTGAAGGAGCCCTGCACTGACAGAAGGATGGTGCCGAGGGAGTCCTGAACTGTTAAAGGGTCAGCACTGAGAGAGCCCGGCACTGTCACAGCCAAAACTTTACAGATCACTGCATTATCGGAGGAAGTATTTGGGTGGCTCAGTGGTAGACATTGCAGCCTCACAGCGCCAGGGACCCAGGTTCGATTCCAGCCTCGGGCGACTGCCTGTGTGGAGTTGGCACGTTCTCCCTGTGTCTGCGTGGGTTTCCTCCCGCAGTCCAAAGATGTGCAGAGTAGTTGGATTGGCCGTGCTAAATTGCCCGTAGTGTTCAGGAAGGTGTAGATTAGGTGGGTTGTAGGGGGATGGGTCTGGGTGGGATGCTCTGAGGCTTGGTGTGGACTTGTTGGGCCGAAGGGTCTGTTTACTGTAGGGAGTCTATGAACTCTCTAAAGTATTAATGGATCGCTGTACCATCGGGGTCAACACCGAGGGAGCCCTGTGCTGTCAGAAGGTCAGTACTTTGAACTTAGGAAGGACCAATGCTGAGCATGCACTGTAATCAGAGGGACAGCACTGAGGGAATGAGAACTGTCAGAGAGACAATAACCCTTCTCATGACTGAGAGCTCTGGCATTGAAGTCCAGAATAGTGCTGATGATTTGGATATAGTGATTAAAGATAAAGAAAATGACTTAAAATGCCTTTTGCTACCCCTTGCAGTGGATGTGTTCAAAGGTGATAGATATCTTTTCTCTTCTCACACTAGGCCCTCTTTTTCAGATTCTAAGTCAAGGTACTTTTTCTTGGGCTAATTGTGGGGGTGAGAAGGAACCCGCTGGCCTCAAGAGTCTTTCAATCCAACCGGATCCAATCTCTATTCCCGGTGACCTACAGGCCAGTGTTGCAGGTTTCACTGCTGTTAATCTTACAGCACCTTTAACGGTAAGAATCAATCCTACAGATCACAACAGCTTCCTGTTTCCTCAGCAGTACCCTCATCGATGGCTTTCTTGCCTTTGACCCTTGATAATTTCAATGTTCTCCTGCCACCTTGCAACTTTGATAAACCTGATTCAAACCTCTGCTGCCCATATTTTAATTTGGACCAAGTCCTGTCTCCCAATCGCCCCAGACATTGCTGAAATACATCTGCTCCTAGTCCACCAATACCTTCATTTCTTCACACACAAAAATAGAAATTGCTGGAGAAAGCCAACAGCTCCAGCAGCATCTGTGGAGAGAAGGCAGAATTGGCATTTCGGGTGCGGTGACCCTTCTTCAGAAACATTAGCTCTGCTTTCTCTCCACAGGTGCTGCCATAACCCGCTGAGTTTCTGTTTTTTGTTTCAGATTTCCAGTGTTCACAGTTTTACCTTCATTTTTCAAAGCCTTCCATGCCCTTGATATCCCTTGCTCAGTGTCTACCTACCCAGCCTAACACTTGTCCGAGATATCCATACTCCTTCAAATCTGACCTGTTTTTCATCCTTGTTTTTTATTACTTCGGTTACCTAGATCTTTAACATTGGAACCCTCTTCCTACGCTTTTCAGAGAATCGTTGTAGGAACTCTACAGTGTGAAAGCAGGCCTTCAAGTCTACATAGAGATTCCGAGTGCCCCAGACCAACCCTACCCCTATAACCCTGCATTTCCCATGGCTAACCCACTTGCCCCTGAACACTAGGGGCAATTTAGCATGGCAAATCCACCTAACCTACACATCTTTGGACTGTGGGAAGAAACCCATGCAGACACAAGGAGAATGTCTGTGTGGAGTTTGCACAGTCGCCTGAGGCTGGAATTAAACCCGGGTCCCTGCTGACATAGCGGTGCTAACCACTCAGCCACCGTGCTTTCCTATAAGAATTAATGTAGAATTGGAACATGTACGATCTGTGTGGGTAGAGTAGAAAGACTGCAAAGGTAAAACAAGCCAATGGGAATTAGATTTTTAAAAAAACTCTCTTAGCAAGCTTTTGAGCAACCACTCTAATATCTCCTTATCAAAAAAATCATCAAATATTGACAGCAAAAGCAAGAGGCCATTTGGCCCATTGTTTGTGCCAGCAGTAAAATGAGCCAGCCTGCCCAATCCCACTTTTCAGCACCTGAGGTGCCTATCGAGGTAGCTTTTAAACGAGTCGAGGGATTCTGCCTTTACTACCCATTTTAGGCAGTAGCTGCTGGACCCCATCTGTCCTCGACTTTTTTCCACCAATCGCTTACGTGGGCTTGGTGTCAAATTTGATAACCACTGTCATTGAAATGTTTTTACTGGTTAAAGTATGCTATATAAATGCGAGTTGCTGTTGTTTAATAGGTTAACATAACACTGCATAAGGAAGTTGCTGGAATTTCGGTGAAAATTCCATGTGTTGAAGAAATTGGAAGCTGTGTTTATGATGATGTCTGCCAACTACTGAACAAGGTGATCCCACCTGGACAAGACTGCCCGGAGCCACTATTTACATATGGACTCCCATGTCACTGTCCTTTCAAAGCGGTAAGAGTCTAAACAAAGTAGGCAGTAATACAACTCCTGGCAGGAGCACTACATATACAGGAGCTGTGATCCTTGACATGGTTGCTGTTGAGACACAATTTGAGGGATTTGGGATTGGAAACTAAGGCTACATTTAAAGTTGGTAAGTCACCAAATCCAAATCTGATGAATCTGGGGGCAACCAAGGGTAGCGCAAATGGAATTTGGGGAGGCACTGGCAATAATCTTGCAACCCTTTCCATACACGAGGGTGATGCTAGAAGATAATTGCAAACATTACTCTCTTGTTCCAAAAGGAATGCAAGGGTAAATCCAACAAATACAGGTCGTTGAGTCTAACCTTGACAAAGCGAAGCTTCTAAAAAACAATAATCTCAAACAATACCAGTTACGTGTGCAACTGTGAACTAAATAAGGACACCCAGCACAGATGTTAAGGGCAAATTGTGTTTAACAAATTTGACTGAGTTGTTAAAACGAGGCAAGAAGTGAATGAGGGCAATGCAATTGATGTGGTTCACAAGGAGGTTTTGATAAAGTGTCACTCAGAGTTTCAGCAATATCGAAGCCTGTGGAGTTACAAAGACACTGGCAACATGAGCGTGATGTTACCTGATTGACAGAAAACAGCAACTGGTGGCGAATATAATACAATTCTCCAAAGGTCTGTACCAGGATGCCTGTTCTTCTTAATCTATATGCATGAGCTATATGTTAATATTTCTAACACAATTTCAATATTTGTGGATGACACAAAATTTGGAGAATATTGTGAATTGCGAGAAGGATAGGCCAATGGAATGTAGCGCAGAGTAGTGTCAGTCAGAAGAAGGAATGAGGACAGAAAATGTAAAGAATACAATTCAAGAGGAGCGCAGGAGTAAAGAGAGCTGACGGTATATAATCACACATCATTGGAGATGGCAGAGCAGATTGAGAATACGGTTGATTGGTTTACTGATGAGAAGGTGAAGAATGAGGGGTGACCTGACGGAAGTGTATAAGATCCTGAGTGATTTTGATATGGCAGATGTGGAAGGGATTTTTCATTCTGAGTTGTGACTTTGTCATTGAATATTTTTAAGACAGCAGGGTTACAGGGAGTTGTGGATGTGGAATTCAGAACACAAAACGTATCAACTATGGTGTCATTGAATGGTGAGGCAAGTTCACGGGGCTGAGTGGCTTGCTTCTGCTCTTCATGGGGGCAAGGACTAGGTGAGCTCATCTTGCAAAGGACTGAATGGCCTTCTATATTGTAACAATTCTAGACATTATCAGAAATATAGGATATGTTAATGCAGTTCAAACTGCCTGGGAGAAGTTGACGGAAAGAGATCGAGAGCGAATATGACTTGATACATAAGAGGAGGCAATGTTTTAACGGCACAGTTAGTGAACTAGTAATCCGGAGATCCAAGTAATGTTCTGGGGACCTGGGTTTGAATCCCACCACAGCAGATGGTGGAATCTGAACTCAGTAAAACCTGGAATTAAAGTTGTTTTAAAATCCCGTATGGTTCCTGAATATCCTTTAGGGAAGGAAGCTGCTGTCTTCACAGTGCATGGTCCTACACGGGGACCCACTGCAAAATGGTTGACTCTTACCTGCCCCCTGAAATGGACTAGCAGTTGTATCTATTGTTAATCTTTTTAAAAAAAAATGAACAAAACCGCACAGAATAGGTAATATCAGCTAAAGGCACTGGTAACAACAAACACAGCCCTGGTTGGAGTCATACCTGACATAAAGGAAGTTAGTTGTGGCTGTTGGAGCTCAATCATCTCAGCTCCATGTCACCTCTGCAGGAGTTCCTCAGGGTATTGTCCAAGGCCTAACCATCTTCAACTGCTTCATCAAGGACTCTCCATCCATCGTAAGGGCGGACGTGGGGATGTTCGCTAATGGTTGTACAGTGTTCAGCACCGTTTGCTGTTCCTCAGATTTTGAAGCAATCCATGGCCAGATGCAGCAAGACCTTGACAATAGCCAGGTTTGGGCAGACAAGTGGCAAGTAACTTTTGTGCCACCCAAGTACCGGGCAACATCTCCAGCAAGAGGAACTTCAGAGGCTGAGGGGTGACCTTACAAGATCATGAGGAGCATGGATAGGGTGAATAGCCAAAGTCTTTTCCCCAGGAATGGGGAATCCAAAACTAGAGGGCACAGATTTTCCCCCTCAGCTTAAATCTTTAAAAGCGACCTAAGGGGCAACATTTTTCACACAGAAAGTGATGCATTTATGGAATGAGTTTCCAGAGACGTAGTGGAGGCTGGTACAATAGAGCATTTAAAAGGCATCTGGATGGGTATATGAAGAGAAAGTGTTTGGTGGGATATGGGCCAAATGCTGGCAAATGGGACTAGATTAATTTAGGATATCTGGTCAGCATGGATGAGTTGGACCGAGGGGTCTGCTTCTGTACTACACAGTGCTATCACTGTAAGAGATAATCTAAGCACTGGCCCTTGGCATTCAACATCATTATAATTACAATCACTAAAATCCCCACCAACAATATCTTCGTGGTTACTCCTGACCAAGAACTTAACTGGCCTAGTCATTTAAATGCATAAATCACAAACAGCTACAAAAGCAGGTCAAAAGCTAGGAATATCCTGCAGTGAGTAACTTTTCTACGTGACTCCCCCAAAACCTATCCATTTACAAGGCGCACATCAGGAGTATGGTGACAACTCCGACAGCATCCAGGCCAAAGCAGCACACTTGATTGGCACTACACCCACAAGGATCCACTCCCTCCACTGCCAATGCTCAGTAACAACAGTGTGTACTACCTACACGGTGCACAGCAGAAATTCACCAATTCCTCAGACTGCACCTTACAAATTCATGGCCAATACCATCTAGAAGGACAAGGATAGTAGATTTATGGAAGCATCAGCTTCAATTTCCCTTCCAAGCTACACGTCATCCTGACTCATAAATACATTGCTGTTTCGTCGCTGTTGCTAAGTCAAAATCCTGGAAATCCCTCCCTAGTGGCATTATGGGTGAACCTTTATCATAGCAGCAGTCACGAAGGCAGCTCACCACCACCTCTTGGACGACTAGGGATAGGTTATAAATGCTGGCCACCCAGCGACGCCCAGATCCTGTGAACAAAAATGGAGGTTGTGTTGCGATGATCAGGTGAAACATGGGATAGTCTACCCCCAGAATGACAAGCCTAAAACATGAAAGGCAAGAGTAATTCAACTCAGAAAATCCTGTTCTCTAAACACCATTAAGATAACAGGTAACAATTTTATATGAATGTATCAATGCATCTATGACAAGTGTTGCATAATATGATATTAATTGAATCGCTTCCTTCAAACCTGCTGACAAAATCACGTCTGAGTTCAAGGCAGTATTGTTTCACGAATGTTTAGTCTGGAACTTTTTTAAAATTTGATTAGCTATGAATTTAATCTGGATGAACACAGCAGGCCAAGCAGCATCAGAGGAGCTCCTCAGATGCTGCTTGGCCTGCTGTGTTCATCCAGCTTCACACCATGTTATCTCAGAATCTCCACCATTGGCAGTTCCTACTATCTGTATGAATTTTTTTTTCAGCTCAGCTGATGAAAGCTGAGTGGTTGAAACATTGTGACTAGAAAGGTCTTTGTTTAGTTTGTGTCTAGTTGACTTGTTTTATCCAGGGCAGGGTTAAGGATATCACAAATCACGTCTTCCACCCAGATACAGGAAAATCAGTAAGGATCTCCAACCTGATCATTTATCCGTAAACCTTCGCAGAAGAGGGAGGCAAGGTTGGAGATAGCAGGGACTCTGGCAGTAATATTCATATCCTGTCTGGTCACAAATGAGGTGCCAGAGGACTGCTAACATTATTCTGCCTTAAAAGAAGGGAGGAAGGAATAGACCAGGAAATGACAGGCCAGCTGGCCAAATGGTGGTTGGGGTGGGTTGGGTAGGGAGTTATTACAAATAATTCTTAGCGACAGTCTATACATGGATTAATTACACCAATACTCAATACTGATTTGTTAATGGAGGGTTGTGTTAGGAAAAACTTGATCGAAATTTTTTGAGGTAACCAGGTGTAGTAATGAGGGTAAAGCATTTGATGTGGTCTAAGTGGCTTCTGATAAGATCCCTCATGGCACACTGGTCAAGAAAGTAAGGGCCCATGGGATCCAAAGCAGGGTGGCACATTGGATCCAAAACTGGCTGAGAGTCTGCAAAACAAAGGGTAATAGTGGAGAAATATTTCTGGGACCAGAAGTCCATTTCCTGCGTGGTTCTGCATGCCACATTACTGGAGATCTACTTGTCCTTTTTTGTTTGTATACATTAATGATTTGGGTAAGATAAAGGAGTCTGCAGATGACATGAAAATTAGTTGGATGTTAAATATTGAGGAGGAGAGCCATAAACTGCAAGAAGATATAAGGGACTGGTCAGGAGGGCAGAACAATGACAAATGGAATTCAATCTGGAAAAGTGTGAAGTAATGTAGTTGGGGAAGGCTAACAAGGCAAGGGATTGCACTCTATGAATGGTAGGACCCTAGAAAGTACTGAAGATCAGAGGAACCTCTGTGTGTACATCCAGAAAACACCCTGAAGTTAAAGTTAACAAGGTAGCTAGATTAGACAGTTAAGGCATATAAATACTTACTTTTATTAATTGATGCATAGAATACAACAGCAAGGGAGTTATGCTTGAAACTGTCTAAAATGCTGGTTAGGCCACATCTGGACTACTGCACGCACTTCTGGTCACCACATTATCAGAAGGTAATTGCATGAGAAAGGGTGCAAAGATTTACCAGGATGCTGTCTGGTCTAGAGAGTCTGAGCAATGAGGAGAGATTGGTCAGGCTGAGATTGTTAACCTTGGAGCAGCAAAAGTTGAGAAGGGACCAGATAGAGGTGTTTAAGATCGAGAGACAAGGCGGACAGAAGGCTGTTTCTTCCAGTGGAGTAAATAACCAAAGGATGCAAATGTAAGCCAAGAGGCAGAAAGATAAGAGTTCAGACATTTTATTAGTGAGGATGTTGGAGTCTGGAACTCTCTGCCTGAAAAGGTGCATCAGAGATAATGGGAACTGCAGATGCTGGAGAATCCAAGATAAAAAAATGTGGGGAGCTGGATGAACACAACAGGCCAAGCAGCATCTTAGCTTTAGTGCCCTAAGATGCTGCTTGGCCTGCTGTGTTCATCCACTCCACACTTTATGCCTGAAAAGGTGGTTGAGTTAGAAACTCTTGTAACATTTAAGTGGTATTTAGACATTCACATGCATTATCAAAGCCTCCAGAGCTATTGGCCATGAGGTGGAAAATGAGATTAGTGTAGTCAGATTTTTGTTGACTGGTATGAACACAACCAGTCAAATAACATGCAGCTAGTATTAGTTTCCAAGATTTTCTTGGACTCTACGTTAACAAACATTAGCTCTCCTTCGGGTTGTGTACTGCTGCTTTTACTTTTCACTTGCTATCCGAATGATGTTGATCAGCATACAATAACATAACAATCTTGTAGTTTGTTAACGGTACAGTATTTGTGGGTGTCACTGGGAATAGCAGAGTAAATAAGGGGCTTGGCAGAGAACTTTGTCAAATGTGCAATAATAATTCTCAAAGTGAACAAAAGCAAGGCAAAAGGACTAGTTGCAGACTTTTTTAAAAACAAAAGCCAGTTAATGGTATTATTCCTGTGAAGATTCATGATGATGATATTAAAATAGTTAGTCACAACAAGCACCTACCTGTCAAAATGGATGGTAGATTGAACAGGAGGAAATATTGCACAGGTATAGTAGCTAAGGTACATAAACATCCATATTATCAGAGTAAACTCAAACCTTTCTGAGTTGATCCTACAGCGATGAAACTCTTTAGAGGGCTCCGGTTGAGCATATTTGCTTATTAGAGAGGTTGCCTGCAGAGCTATTTTAGGAAAGCAGATTCTAAAGGGTACGGAGGCAGCAAAGGATATTTCATCATCTTGATGAAATCTCTCAAACAATTTTGGCAAAGTGTCATGAACAATGAAAATCATCCTAGTCCCAGTACTACTTTTGTAGTGTTTTCCCTAAACGCAACCAATCTCTCAGATATAAGAAAAATACACTCTCAAATTCATCTGTGCTCTTCTCCATACTAGCTTTTAATAAAGAACTGAGGGATAGACAAGCATATGTAGTCAGAGTGGACTAGTTGGTAATTTTAATTACACTGGAATTACTTTGAAAGCATACTTTAATTAATATTAGATTTATCTACGTTTTTAATCTATTATTACTACAGTATTCAGATACAGTACACATGAACAAAGGGCACTTGAAGGAGGACACACACATGGAACTTCAATAAAGTATTCTCTTGGGTATGAAGGGGAAGATGTTGGCTAGAAAAGGAAGTAGAGTATTACAATAAAAGCAGTCAGTTAATGACTAAAGTGAAAACTTGTGGCTCCAATTTTATATAGATAAATGTTTCCTGTTTAAATGCCTGTCACACCAAAATGCTCTCTTTTGTTTGGTACCTAGGGCGAGTACTCTATGCCAAACACTTACTTCAACCTCCCTCCTGTAGAGCTGCCGTCTTGGATGACCAGCGGAAATTACAAAGCTATGGGAGTCCTTACCAGAAATGAGCAGGAGCTGGCTTGTCTCAAAGTCACCTTCTCTCTCAAGTCACAGTGAACAAATCCTACTATTAACCTACTATTTCCAGAAGCTGAACCTCTTGGAGGCAGAATAAGAAATTGCTTTTTATCTCTAAGCTTTCATCAATGTCACGTGCTCAGTATTTTTTTCTTCTCTTTAATATCAACAGTTCTTTTGAAGCAGTAAAATAACTTGTTTCAGTTCCAGATTGTACACCTGTCAATTCCTGATACAATCTATGTATGAGTAATCTACCAGCATTACATAAAATAAGCCACTTTTTACAGGTGAATAGTGTTAATAAGTCCCCAGAATCTGAGGACATCATGGTCAAGCCCAATACTGTCCTCACCCAATGATAGGAAATGTATGCTTTCATCAAACATTATGCCTCATGAACCAGAACTATGGTACTTGCTTCTGCTTTTTAAAGTGTATGCACCACTTGACAATCAGCTACAAAAGACAAAGTTCTGTATTGTTAGAGAAAGTTCTGTTTACCCAAGCAATAAACAGAAATGACCATAACGAACAGGAGTAGACAATTTGGCTCCTCTCCCCTGTTCTCCTATTCAGTAGGAGCATGGCAGATCCAGCATTCCTCATATCCACTTTCCCACATTATCCCTATAACGCATGATTCCCCTACTGATTAACAATCTAGCTTGTAGGATCATACAGATAATGAAAGCGACCACTTCGCCCACCATCCCTGTGTTGGTTTTTGAAAGAGTTTTCCAAACCTATTTCTTTCCCTTATATTTCACTCAATTCCATTTTTGAACGTTACTTCTGAATCTGTTTCCACCACCGTTCACAGGCAGTGCATTCCTGGTCATAATTCACAGGTTTTAAAAAAAACCTTCTAATTCTTTTCCCTATTATCCAAAATCTGTTTACCATATCTCCTTCCCACAGGAACAGCGTTCCTTATCACAGGATGGTTACAGCACAGGAAGCAGCCATTTGGCCCATTGTGTTCATGCTGGCTCTCTGCAACTCGATTAGTGCCACTCCCCACCCTTACTTGACACACTGCAAAATATTTGCTCCTCATATAGTTATCTAAATTGCGATTGTAAGCTCTATCACACTCCGAGCATTCCAGACCCTACACAATCACTGTTTATGACAGCACACAGTTATATTTTCCAAAATTCTTCCTCCCCTGTGTAGTTTCATTCTTGTAGCTGCGCTTATAATGAC
The DNA here is from genome assembly GCF_030684315.1 of Stegostoma tigrinum. NCBI lineage: Eukaryota > Metazoa > Chordata > Chondrichthyes > Orectolobiformes > Stegostomatidae > Stegostoma > Stegostoma tigrinum. Next base: position 5,277,496 of record NC_081382.1, read on the forward strand.
AGTTTATCAGACAAGTGATGCTGCAAACAGGCAATGTATTTACGAATCTGACCTTGTATTTGCATTGAAGTGACAGCTGGGCTTTAAACAGAGTTTTGCCACTGGAAATCCCAGCAACAATCAGTGCTGCATGATAGAGTGAGCATGATCCAAAAGAAGTAAGCAGTGCAAAATTGTGAGAGGTAGAGCTCACAGCCAGCAACTCTGCATGAAAGTTCCTGAAATTTCCATGTCAGCAATTCCAGGTATTATCTTTAACACCTGCCTGAAATAAGTGGAAAGTTATTGGAGCGGCATGATCCAGAGAAGGTGAACAGTGCAAAATTGTGCGAGATAAGAGCTCACCACTAGCAACCCTCCATGAAACTCTGCTGAAATTGACATGTGGAAAATTCCCTCCCCAACTTAAATGCTGATCTGACCTGACATTCCATTGGCATAGACTTCTGGATGGATTTTCAGATAAGTGAAGCAGAGGAATCTGACCTTTCTTTCTGATGTAGCCCATTGGCATTGAAGTTAATTGTAGGATTAAAATGCTTAATAAACCTGAGTTACATTGTGTTCAAAATAGTGCTGGAAAAGAGTGGGTTGTTACACAGACAACTTTTGGTACTGTATAAATGATGTACATGATCAAGTTCAAAAATTCTTACATCAAACATATAACAAAATCTAAGCAAAGATACTATACACAAAGGTGCATGTTTTAACAGCACTCATTATTTTAAACTGTACTTTTTTACTTATATCATTAATTTGGCATTGGAGTCCATTCTTCTCTCTAAATGAGCCGCATTTTTAAACAATGCTGATGCATTTAATATGTTCAGCATAAACTCTTCAAACTAAGACTTCATATATTTTCCTAATAAGAGTGTTGTTCTTTGCGTGATAGAATATTTGAGGTTTATGACATATAATCCATACTTGATGTAATTGTGTTATAGCCAACACAAGTTCATGTTTTAGAAATACTGTTCCCCTATTCGTCAATCACATTACAACCAATTTGCGTTGCCAGGACACCCTTTATAGGAGAACCTGCTGTACTCCATTTTCTTTCCAGTCACATGGTAATTCAGTATATAATGGATATCAAAGTGCACCACGTTGCATTTAGTTTACAAGGATATGGAAACAGGATCCTTTGCTAAATTGTTTTCCTCATTAACTTCGCATGGGCATTGGAATGTGGATCTGCAGCATTGTTTTTGTTTGCAAAATTTAATGTCAAATTTGTATGAAATTACCAAATAAACATGCTTTGTTTTCAACAAATAAAAGTCATGTCTGCCTTTGTAAGTCTTCTAAATTATTTTCTCAATATATAATATCTTTCTATTTCTGGTTAAGCGCAAAATGAAGGTTGACATTCCCATGCAGTGCTGATGGAACTAAGTACTATTTGCCATGCTATCTTTCTGCCAAGACGTTAAACTGAGGCTCCACATACTTTCTCAGGGGAGCTAATAGATTCCATGGCATTCAACGAATGGTAAGGCAAGGTCCCCTTATTAACAGAAAATGCTGGAAATACTCAGCAGGTCTGGCGACACATGGAGAGAAGGAAAGAGTTAATATTTTTGATCAATGATCTTTTATCAGCACAATTGACGAGTGTTCTCACCACCAGCACCAAAACTCAACCTCAGCTTGACAAGCAGCATTTTTCTAAGAACACGTGATGAATTTATCTGACAAGAGATTTGATGGAAGGTCACTGACCTGATAAGTTAACTCCATTCTTCTGTCCATAGTTCTCCAACAGACCTGCTAAGAAATTTGTATTTTTACTTTGCAATTTCAGCATACATGGTGTTTTCTTTCCCTGATTTCTCCGTCAATATTCATTAGTAGAGCAAATTATGTGATCACCATTTCATTTGCTTCCTTTCTTACTGAATTAGTCACTGAACGTCAAAAAAAAAGTAATTGGCTGTAAAGTACTTTGTGATGCGCTGAAGTCGTAAAAGATGCTCCAGATTATAAATAACTTGCATTTCTATCAGACATAGTAAAGGGTACAGGAGAAGGACTCACTAATACTGGATTTTAACATGGATTGAATTCAACTTCCATCCTTGCTCAGAGCTTGGTCTACTCACCCCAAGTTCAAAATGGCCAACATCTGCTCTCCACACTTGGCACATGCATTTTCATTTATTCTTTCACTCATCAAAAACATTTATTGCTGATCCTTAATTGCCCTTGAGAAGGCTGATTTTTGGGACCTCTGGACTCTGTCTCGTGTAGGTTCAATCGTGTTTCTTTAACAAATTGACTAATAGACCAGGTCACAAAAAAGGACATGAATGAGGTAAAGTCACATCTCATGCTACTAAGATCTCATATTTAAGTCTTAGATTTTGAAAGGTTCTCCAATGCTCAAGGGGAAGTAGAATTCCTCCTTTGTCATGTCATCTCTTCAAAACAGTTTGAAACATTTTTAATCATTAGCTTCAGCCTTGGGAATGGACTAATAATTTATGCACACAATAAGGTTAATAAATGAAAGCTTGCTGTCTTAGGTCCATCTTAACCAATCATGGTGAAGCTACACATGCCACTCATCTACCATCCCCTTCCACCATCTCACAAACACACAGAAACAGAAATTATCTCAATTTAGAATAAATGGGGTCATACAACTCATCATACATAAAATTCAATTTTCCCCTCACAATTAGTGGGTAACACAGTCAACTTGCACTCTGACAAACGAGATTGTGATGAACAGAACAGAGGCACTGTGGATTTCCCTGCCCTCTACTGAACACTATTGTAGGAGTACCTTCCCAATTGCTACCTTAAGATCATCTAAGGATAAAGCAACAAATAATAGCCTTGACAGCAGTGGTAATTAAGGGTGAGAAGGTGTTTGGGGAGTCATCACTAAAATGGAGTGTGACATACCATGGGTCAGAAAAAGTGATTTTTAACATTGACATGCCGAGCATAGGGAGCTGGCAGAGAAGGCAGACATTGGATAATGGGAATGCTGAGCTTGGTGCAGTTAGCTGGGGCTTTGCAAATAAGACAAAACCCTTGGGAGATGTCAACCAAGAAGGCTATACAAGAGAAACATTTTTGATGTGTAACTTTAAGGCAATGGAATCATGTAATTCATATGCAACAGCAGTGACAGAATAAGAGGTGAGGTCAAACAGTCATATTGCTAACTTAAACCATTAAAATCAGAGTACACCGAGGGAAGAAGCTTCCAAGGAATTCAGTCACATTACCTAGAGTTTGTTTTTCTGGCTAATATGGGTAGCTGTGGTCTACTGATGGGGGGAAAAAAAGCATCCCAAGGAATCCAGGGTTCGCATTAGGGCGACGTGGAATTACAAACAATGTTGATAAGCAAAATGAAGTTAAATCTATTGCATCCATCCAATGCTACACTTGAAAATCCGCACACATTTTTACCTCGTTATGTTATTAACTTTGGTGGCAGTGTAAGATACTCGGTGATGCTTATCTCTATAAAACTGTCTAATGGTTGGGATATGTATTACACTTGAAATAAAAAAATTCTTTCTTTATAACTCAGTCATATGACCTGTTCCCCAAGCTGGTTACTGCATCTTCAAACACCCTCCCTCCCTCAGGATGGTGTAGGAGGGGTTTGATTGACGGACCGGAAGTGGAGGCGTGGGACAGGTTAGAGGGAGGGATCTCCTTGGACACCGGAGCGGCGTTGCCAGGTGCTACCCATATGGAGGTGGAGATGGCAGAAAGGAGCAAAGATAAAGTCGGATACAACAATAGAGGGGTGAATATGGAGAGCTAGCAGGAATAGGAATGAATATAACTCTGTCCAAGAAGGCTGAGAAACACAAATCTGAAACAATCTGTGCAGACAATAAGCGAACTAATCAACCTTAGACATAGCTCAGTGAAGGTAAGAACCCTGTAGGTTACTGACAAAGAAACTACTGGGCATAAACCTTAATGGAAGGCCATTATGAAGCTTCATCTTGATTCATCCATCCAGAGAGAAATCCCAGAGCCTCAGCAGATGGAAAGCCATGCTGATCTCATGTCTACAAAAGCGGATTTGTGTTGATAGCAAACACAGGACAGTGGTGCCAGCATTCTCCTCTCGATCAGATAAAGTGTTCAGAGACATAAGAATAGGATATTTTATATTCAGATTCCATGGTATAAGCGTACAAAAGATGTTGCAGTGTGTTGCAATTACAGCTTTGCAACAGCTACCTGGATTTGTTGCATTGCCTAGATTTTGTTTTCCTTGCCAATTTGGATAAATGTGGTTCACTGATTGACAGGTTTAACATATGGTGTCCACAGTATTGCATAATATAATGCTAATCTCTTAAATTTTTTTTAATGGAATTATATAATTGCACAGATTATGGAATTGCACAATAGAAACCCATTTTTTGATATTTCCTATGAATCTAATTAGATTTTCTGTCTTTTGTGTGAGCTTTTTGGTTGTGCAAAAATATTTATCAAAAATCTTGGCAGTTGATTCCACCCCAGCTTGCTTCAAATGACATTTTAAAATATGCATTTAATTCATGAATTTAGTTTATGCATTTGTAACTTCAATATTGTTCTTGCACTGTTCACGTTTCCTTTCTCTTAGGCTCTGGTTGCATCTGGCTTAAAAACACTGAGAACTACAGCTTACATCATGCTGGCCAGTAAGCTCTTTACCTGACTGTTAGATGTCTCCAGTAAACGCTTTGTTGTCATGGGGAAACCGCAGAGTAAGCAGAAACGCAACATATCCCGATACAGGTACGTCTTGTTTGTGCAGCACATGATCAAAGGTGGTATTCATAGACACAATTAATGAATCATTATTAATAACATTAATAATGAGGTTTGTCTCTATCTAAATATTCAAAGTAGATCTTTTTATTATTTATTCTTGAGATTTAGGTGAAATGTTATTTATACTGACTCCAAATTGTCCTGAGCGCATTCAGAGTCCACTGCCCACTGTGGTGAGTAGAATCTCACAAATGGCATACATGCTAAAGGTGGAAGTTTTGTCACAATTTGACAGATTTCAAAGGGTTTTCCAGAACCAAACCATATTTTTTGTGTTTGATTTCAACACTTGCCGTGGTGGTATTTGAACTCTGAGCTTTTTTGGCCTGATAACCTGATTACTATGAGGCTATGAATGTTGTCTTTTCCAATTGCATAAAATGAGTCTTTAACTTTAGAAGTTAGGTCTTCTCTGGCCTTATGTTCAAGTACTCCTTGACTCCCTTATTAAACAAAGAAAAATCAAAATTCTAAATTTATATTACAATGTTTTCTTGTCTATTCTCATAATCACGGAATATTAACGCTATTTAACCCATCTAATCAGCACCACTGCTTTTCTCCACTTGAGCCACTTAGTCTGATCCCACTTCCCTGCTGTTCCTTCTATCATTTCAAGTTACTAACTAATTTCCTTGAATGGGATTTAGGAATTCTGCCTGAATAGCACTTTAAGTCAGACAGATTCACAAGTAATTTCATGTTGTGCGTGAACAATTTTCAACCCTTATATCCAATTTGATAGTTCTTGATTGTAACTTTGTGGCCTCTTACTGATGGCTGTCATTATCTGTCTTATAATTATCCTTAATAAGCTTGAAGAGTTCTGTCAGATCTCCTCTTAACCCTAGTTAAAGTGGAAAAAACTATGACTTCTCAAGTTTGTATTAATAGCTGGCAACAGTTGTCACTTGCAGCATCCTGATGAATCTGAACCTTTCCGACTGTATGCGGTTTCTACAGTGGGCTTCGATTCAGTGTACACACAGCTTCAATTGCAGCAGATCTAAGGTTTTGCACAAGTTGAATATTACCTCCGTTTATATCTTTATTATGTTCTCTCAGGATGTGTGTGTTACTGCCCAGACCAACAATTATTAACTATCCATAATTGCCTTTCAAAAGGTGCAGATGAACCGCCTTCTTGAACCGATTGCAAGCGTGGTGACACGTTATAACTATTTGGCTTGGTAGGCTATTTCAGAAGGCAGTTAAGGATTGACCACATTCTTGAGGGTCTGGGTGATAATAATCTGGAACTCAATATCCACACGCTTTTTTTAAAACCAGAGGTAAACACAGAAAGAAAATGATGATATGAGGGAACAGGAATGTGGATGGAGATGGATCAAAAACAGTGATAAGACATAGCTTTATCTGTGCTTGTTATATTGGGACAGGCTAGACCATGTGAGATGGCAATGTCAAGGGGTTGACCATTAAGATGAACTGGTGAGTTTATATACAGGACACAAAGAAGAAAAGGTTAAGGAAAAGGGCAGTGAAAACGGAGATGAAAGGTCATGATGCTGTGTGTCGTGATAATAAAAAGCCCTGGGTTACTGTAAAAATGATTTGGTACCAAAATCCAAGCAAACAGTATCATTCTATGGAAGGCTCAGCCCCATGAAACACCTAAGTACAAAATTAAACACTAAATACAAAATGAAACAAAGGTAGTAAACTACATTCTGAAATTGTACCGAGTCAGCATTGCTATATAATGGCCAGACACTGAATTCTTATTTATACAAGTAATCAAACTTTGTTTATGAGCAGTGGGACAATACAAGTGACAATTAATAGTGTAAGCTCATCTCACAGTGTGCAACTTCTGATTATTTCTGAACTGTAAAAAAAACTAGATTAAGCAATGTCATCACGTATTAACTACAGGTCCCTACTTTAGTGTTATGATTTAGCTCCATGAGTACCTCTATGCCTGTATTACTTATCCAAATGATGATTCTTCACAGTCTCCATGCAGCATGAACAGCAACTGTCAGCTTTGCCATGGAGATAAATGGTAAGAGAGCCACAATGGTCCTGATTCTGTCCTGTGTAATTTTCTTACACTGGATGATGGATCATAACAGGAACACTAGTTGATTGTTTGTTTGTTTGTTTGTTTGTTTATTTTCTCCCACACTGCTCTATTGAAACTGAGACCCATTTTAGTGCTCCAGTTATTGCAATAGCTGATATTAGCTCATAGACTGCAAGCGAAATCAAATAACTTCAGGGGAGCTCAGTGGTGTAAAATTTACCTGTAGTTGTTTTGATTTTAATTAACTCAAAATGACTTAGGAAAGAGTTTTTTTTAATATACATCAGGATATCATTGCATCATATGTTAGATTGATACTGTAACCCAAGTCTCAGTGTGTAGGTCCAGCTGGTCAGGCCGGGCTTGTAGCTATTGGAAGCTGGATTATCACTGCCAGATTGGAATGTCAACTTAGCCTATTGGGAACACTGACCTTTGCCACTGATGCAGAAGTTCATGTGTTCAAGCTTCAAGCTTATGTATTTCACTACCTAATGTAGGTGCAAACTGCCACTCTACAGCTGTACTTAGTTCTTTTTTTAAAATATAGAATCCCTACAGTATGGAAGAAGACCAACTGGCCCATCAAGTTCACACCAACCCTCTGAAGAGCATCCTACCAGACCCACACCTCTACCTTACCCTGTAACCCTGCACTCACCTGGGTAATATGGTCAATCCAGCTAACCTGCTCATCTTTGGACTGTGGGAGGAAACTCACACAGACACAGGGAGACACATACAAACTGCACACACAGTTGCCAGAGGCTGGAATTGAACCTGGGTCCCTGGTGCTCTTAGGCACCTTGCCACACCCCTTTTTTAATCCTATGGTTAACAGTAACGGTGTTCTCTACTATCTCACTTGAGGCTCCCAACCAGCTTTAGTTGAATTACATTGTTATGAAAATAGTCTGAAAAAGAATTAAGTGAGGAGAAGTAAGAGCTGTGATTATATTGTGGAGATAAATGGGATGCGCAACAAATGCCAGCATTCCTCATATTCCGAGTAAAGGACAAACCAAGAGGGGTAATCATTCTGTATTTGTGGTTTCAAATGATTATTTGAAGATGAAAATGTCCTCGTTTTAAAATGAAAAGCATCAGTGTTGTAAACAAACCAGCTTGAGTGGTATGGCGACAGCATGGTCATCATTAAATCCCAATTTTTTTCTAGCAGTTCTCAAAAATCTCTGTTTTAGGCAACCTTTTGTTTTAAAAGGACAGGCTGTTTGGGCACTAAACAATCCCAGCCCTTGGGCCAGATTTTCATTATTAAAGCGCATAGCTCCATTTGAGATATTTCCGAATTGGCAGACTCATCTCTGTTTAAAGGGCCCTGTTATACCCAATTAAAGCACCAGGAAGGTGGTGGGAGGATTGAGTCAGGCTGACTGGGCTCAAGAGCAGTTTGTACGCAGCCGACAAAGGCTGAGGTTGCTTAGTTGGAAGACCCACTTCAGTTCTGTGGAAATTTATCCCAGCTATTTTAAAAGTTGTGAGGCCCTCCCCACCCCGCTCAATCCCTCATCCCGCTCAACCCCTCACCCCTCCAACCATGACTCCTCCATGGTAACTCATGACCTCCATGCCAGCTCCATGTATACTATGCCTCCAAGCCATCCACCACATTCCCCCTCCTGTCTCCAGGCCAACTCATAATGCCATGCCACTCCACAGCCACTCACTCAGTATCCACTACAAGCAGATCGCAGGAGCCATGTGATGATGAAGAAAAATCCTTTAACAATCTCATAGAGCTCTCACCCGTACACACTTAGTACAGCAAAAACAACAAACAGTAGGGAGGGCAAATAATCAGATGGGTTGCCACCAGTGGGATACCTATGTCTTCCTCCCAGATGAAGAATTAAATTCTGGATGGGAATGCACAGTATCATACTTCCTAATCCACTGCCAAGATGGAGTAATCAGATCAACCATGATGTTATTGAGGCTCAGATTCCTTAACTTGCAGGCAAAAAAGAGAAGTAACAGTGATCGTGAGTGATAAACTGGGTGTAGAAATCCGCTCCCCTGCCCTTTCCTCCAACCTCCTCCCCCACATTTGCTGCTCTTCTCACCTTTCTGTTCCTCACCCCTTACCTTTTCTGCTCCTCCCTTACTGTTACTGTTTACTGTTCCTCTCCCTGATGTCTTTGCAGCTCCTCTGTTCTGTTTTGCAGTCTGTTCCCCCCCCCGCCGGTGAACTTTTGCTGTTCTTCCACCTACTTTTCAATCTGTCTCCCCACACCCTGTTTGCAAATGGCAAAATGGAATTGCTGCTCACTTTGCCCCCAGCCCCCATCCTCACCCTCAAGTTGCACCACTCCAGCCTCAGTAGCCCCACTTCCTCTAGCTTCCCAATCTGCTTGCTCTGACCAAGTTTTCTTTGGCCCTGTGTGCTTCAGCCCCACTTTCTCTGGGTTCTGGTTTGGTTTGCTCGAGCCTCCCTGCCTCAGGCCCTGTTCCTCATGTTCACTTGTTCCAGCCTCCTTTCTGTCGTTATCTTTTTGGGTTTGGCTGGGATGCTGGAGACCAATGGATGTAGGAAGTGAGCGATGTTTATGTCAATTAAGGGATAATTGGGTGAAAACTGAGTACATATATGGGGAAGATGTAATCACTGTGTTTGAGTTTTGTTTTTGTCGATTTGGCATAAAATTCTGACAGGAAAACTATCTGCTTGGACTCTCCCCAGCCATACTGGTGTCTTTCCATGTAACAAGGACAGTTGCTGTTTCTAAGCCAAAGGGATATGGACGGGTAAAGTGAATGGGCAAAAACTTGGCAGCTGAAATATAATGTAAGAAAATGTGAGGTTATGAACTTTGGCAGGAAGAGTGGAGGAGTTGAATATGAGTTAAATAGAGAAAGACTTGAGAAAGCTGCAGCACGGAGGGATTTGGGAATCCTTGACTGTGAATCACAAAAAGCTAGCATCCAAATTCATCAGGTAGTAGGGAAAGCAAATGGAATGCTGGCCTTTATTTCAAAGGGAATGGAGTATAAAATTAGGGAGGGTTTGCTAAAACTGTACAAGGCTTTAATCATACCACAGCTGGGATACAATGAACAGTTTTGCGCTCCCTCGCAAAGGAAATATATACTGGCATTGGAAGCAGCCCAGAGAAGGTTCATTAGGCTGATCGCTGGTATGGTGGGACTGCCCTATAAGGAGAGGATGCGTAGTTGGGCTTGTATTTGTTGGCACATAGAAGAAGGATAGGTGACCTTATTGACATACATAAGATTTTTAAGGGACTTGACAGGGTGAAGGTTGGTTCCCCTGATGGATGCATCCAGGACCAGAGGGCATAAACTCAGAATAAGGAGTCAAGTATTAAGACAGAGGTGAGGAATCTCTCCTCTCAGAGGGTGGTCAATCTGCGGAATTCTTTATTGTAGAGAGCAGCCGAGGCTGATCATTAAGTGTATTCAAGGCTGAGATAGACAGATTTTTAATTAATAAGGGGATTAAGGGTTACAGGGAAATGACAGGAAATGGAGTCAAGGATTATCAGACCTCTCATGACTCAATGACAGAGCAGATTTGCTGGACTGAATAGCCTACTTCTGCTGATATGATAATGGGAACTGCAGGTGCTGGAGAATCCAAGAGAACAAAGTGTGAAGCTGGATGAACACAGCAGGCCAAGCAGCATCTCAGGAGCACAAAAGCTGACGTTTTGGGCCTAGACCCTTCATCAGAGAGGGGGATGGGGAGAGGATTCTGGAATAAATAGGGAGAGAGGGGGAGGTGGACTGAAGATGGAGAGAAAAGAAGATAGGTGGAGAGGAGAGGATAGGCCAGTCCAGGGAAGACGGACAGGTCAAGGAGGCGGGATGAGGTTAGTAGCTAGGAAATGGAGGTGCGGCTTGAGGTGGGTGGAAGGGATGGATGAGAGGAAGAACAGGTTAGGGAGGCGGAGACAGGCATCATCCTCCGACACTTCCGCCATCGACAATCTGACCGCACCACCCAAGACATTTTTCCATCCCCACCGTTGTCTGCCTTCCGGAGAGACCAGTCTCTCCGTGACTCCCTTGTTCGCTCCACACTCCCCTCCAACCCACCACACCCGGCACCTTCCCCTGCAACCGCAGGAAGTGCTACACCTGCCCCCACACCACCTCCCACACCCCCATCCCAGGCCCCAAGATGACTTTCCATATTAAGCAGACGTTCACCTGCACATCTGCCAATGTGGTATACTGTATCCATTGTACCCGGTGTAGCTACCTCTACTTTGGGGAAACCACGCGGAGGCTTGGGGACCGCTTTGCAGAACACCTCCGCTCTGTTCGCAATAAACAACTGCACCTCCCAGTCGTGAACCATTTCAACTCCCCCTCCCATTCCTCAGACGACATGTCCATCATGGGCCTCCTGCAGTGCCACAATGATGCCACCCGAAGGTTGCAGGAACAGCAACTCATATTCTGCTTGGGAACCTTGCAGCTGCACCTCCATTTCCTACCTACTAACCTCATCCCACCTCCTTGACCTGGCTGTCTTCCCTGGACTGACCTATCCCCTCCCTACCTCCCCACCTATACTGTCCTCTCCACCTATCTTCTCTTCTCTCCATCTTCGGTCCGCCTCCTCCTCTCTCCCTATTTATCCCAGAACCCTCTCCCCATCCCCCTCTCTGATGAAGGGTCTAGGCCCGAAATGTCAGCTTTTCTGCTTCTGAAATGCTGCTTGGCCTGCTGTGTTTATCCAGCTTCACACTTTGTTATCTAGCCTACTTCTGCTGCTGTGTGTAATGGTCTGATTAGATAGCACCATAATCTTGAGTTTAGACAGAGTTGTAATTTTGACTTGAGTTAAATGTGGAAAAAAATTCCTTGAGAAACATGTATTTCCAGCAGCACTAATAACACTGGATAGAAAATGAAGGACACAAAGACAGGACAGCCCAGGTACAGCTCGCAGGCAACAATACTAAAGAGGTGCATTGTATTGGTCACCAAGAAAGTTCAACCCAGTGATGTGTTAGCAGAATGTTTCAGTTATGCAGTATTATATAGTGGATGCTCATCTGTGTGCCATACTGTGTGGAATAGTGATTGAAATGCTTTCTAGACTCTTGAGTAATAAGTATTGGAACAGTGTTGAGGAACTTGAGAGTTGTGCCAGTTTCAGATTTGGACACGATAACACTCGAAAATCTTTAAGAGGAATAGTCATTCTTTGATTCTGGTAATTTTACAATTTTTTTTGTCCAAATGTATCAAGTCAAATACTATCATATAAAGTAGGCCATTGGTTTGAGAAAAAATGTGCAGCTTACACTGAACAATAAGATTATTGTATTTGGAAAACCTGTCAATTTGCAATTACTCATTACACTATTGTACTTCTTTAGTGAAACTTCACTAAAGAAATTAGGAAGTATCAATAACATTAGGGAACAAAAATTTACATTACAAACCGTCAATTAGTTGTAACTACCATTGTCCACCTGTCTACCAATTTTTGTAAAGAATACAGAAATAAGGGAGGAATACAATAAGTTCACAACAGAGATAAGTGACAAATGTGAAATTTGTAATAGCACTGAAGGATACAATCACGGTCTATAATAAATCTACTCTTAGTGAGGGATTTTGATGAGATAATGGGTAGTATGAGATAAGTGAAAACACTTATTTTTAATTTTCATTTTGTAAATGTGGCCACCAGTTGACAATAATGCAAAGTAAAGTTAAGAAAATAATTGTGGATAAGGTAATAGAAAAGCGGGTAGGCCACTTGGAACACTGGCTAAATTTCTGAATGTTAATGGGAGGAGGGGAATTTGCTAATGATGAATTGAAAGATATGTGGGCTAATATAAACATGACAGTTACACAATAGTTATGATTATGATAGGCAAATGCTCTTTTAGTAACAGGATTTGTGAAAGGAACTGGGCAGGAGTTGTCAAATCAGCTCAATGAATTTTGGCAGATCAGCCAAACTGCAGTTGATCATTTGCAGCAGCATAGGCTGTGTGTGCTAAAAATTCTGTGCAGCAGTTTGGAAAATATATCAGTTGGTTTCTCACAGAAATTTAACAGTTCTTTCAGTAATTACTGATCTGTCCACAGTTTAAGAAAAGTCTATAATTAGCTGTACTTTGCTTGAGCATTTGAATGCACTACACACAGGCAAAAAGGCTTTCGTCACAGACTGAGGAAAACAAAGGCGAGCTTTTACATTGAAATATAGAAGATAAGAACAGTAGTAGGCTGTTTGACCACTCAAAACTGCTCCACCACTCTCATTGGTGGCTGATTATTGAGCTTGATATCCTAATTCCCCCCCAACCACCCAAAAGCCCTTGATCCCTTTCTATCTACCTCCTTGAAAACACAGTGTTGTGGTCTGAACCATTTTCTGTGATAGTGAATGCCACAGGATCACCACTGTCTGGGTGAAGAAATTTCTTCTCATCTCAGTCCTAAAGGTTGGCCCCTTATCCTTAAACTAAGCTATGACCCCTGGTTCTGGACACTATCCCTCTGCACTCCCAACCTTTGGGAACATCCTTCCTGCATCTAACTTGTATTGTCCTAGTTTTAACTACAATGTAAAGCCATTGGAAGCCGGTTTCAATTGGGAAGACATAGTTTATTATTAAAGAGTAGGTTTGAACAGTGGAGTGGCTCCAAAAAGGTTATTGGTAAACACAGAAAAATAATAATTGTGCAGCATGGGAACCAGATTGTTTCAGTACATGTTTCAATTTTGCTCAGTGTGGATTACAAATTTGCAGATTCTGAAGGAATTATACAAAGTAATGAGGAACCAGGTATTTCTCATAACCGTGTGTTACACTTCTATGAGGATCCGACTGTCACAATTGACCGGCTGTCTAATGGAAGACAGATTGACTCTGATGAATAAAATGCAGCCTCCAGTTCCAAAAGACAATTAATGAATTCAAATTTTTACCAGGGGGACAAGTCAGTGAACAAATGTAAATAACATATGTAGAGCAGGGAAGGCCACTAGAAAATAAAGCAATCGAATGAGTATACAGGATAAGGAGAAGGAAATTAGGCCCATGGATTGGGAGCATGATGTACAAAAATGGAAGGCAGGAAAATGTTGTGTAAGCCTGGACAGTAGCCCTGGAAGCAAAAATGTCCCTAGAAGGAGGGTCCTATCTTTTCAGTAGGATGGGGAAATCAAACAGTAACAAACTAGAAAAAAGAAGTGAGACGATGTGACTTAAGATCAAAGAATATATGACAGATCATGAATGCCACCAGGAGAAGAATCCATGGAATCAGGAAGTCTTGGTGGCTACAAACAAATTGGATGACAAGTTAATAAAAGATGTCAAACAGCAAGAGTTTAAAAACTGGAGAAGTAAGGACAACCGACACCATCACATTCATGGAAATGTGACTTATAGGGCTAAAGCAAGGTTAATGGTACGTAGTTTAGGAAGACAACTGCTGGGCCAAGGTATGGATTGATCCACCTTCAGCCGGAAAAGTAATTTTGACATAGGTTTTAGCTTTATTGGAACCAAAGATTGGAAACATAGGGAGTTCAGCTCAAAACAGGTAGTGCTTTTTCAATCTCCAAATGCGGTACCAAAAATAGTGGGAGCCCTCTAGAAGTTTAATAAATGTGCATGTGACCTAAATGATGCCTGTAGAGTTTTGTTCTTCTCAGTAGGGTTCCTCTAACTACAATTGGGTTGTCATCTGTTGAAAGCAGCTCCTGTCATGTTTTGCTGGCAGCACGAAGGGACAGTTTTCAGGCATCTTTGTGAGGCATATTGATTTTTTTTGTTGGATGGAAACAGTGGATTTGAAAACATTATTGTAATAGGCATAAAGCAGAATTCAGAAGTGAAGTCAGACTTCTGGTCAGACAAATACATTGAGTTGGAAATTAGGCAAATAGATTGAATATCACTTTGCATAAGTTATTTTATTTGGAAAGTGTTGGCTCCAATACAATTAATCAAAGTAGGATAAAACCAAGAGACCCAGCAGCTTCCAAAACTGAAATGGAGGAATTGCAAAATCTAATTGGACACTGAATTGACTGCACACTCAAATGAAACTGAAATAACAAAGTGTAGAGCTGGATGAACACAACAGGCCAAGCAGCATCCTGGGAGCACAAAAACTGACGTTTTGGGCCTAAACCCTTCATCAGAAATGGGGGAGGGAGAGATGGTTCTGAAATAAATAAGGAGAGATGGGGAGGTGGATTGAAGATGGTTAGAGGAGAAGATAGGTGGAGAGGAGACAGACAAGTTAAAGAGACGGGAATGAAGCTCGATAGCAGTTGGAGATGAAGAGGCCAAGGGAGGTTAGGAGGCCTTGGGGTGGTGTCCAGGAGGAGGGGGTGCGTTGGAGGCGGGAGAAGGGGTCAGTAGAGGGAGGGTTAGGCTCACTGTTAGTTGCAGTGGGAGAGAGATCCCTTGAAGTTTGTCTGGAGGGAGGAGGGTAACTTCTTCAGGTTAGGCATCCCTAGAAGAGGCTTCGCAGTGAGGTTAAAATTGTATCAGAGATAATAGGAGCTGCAGATGCAGGAGAATACTTCCTACAGCACGGCAACCAAAACTGTACACTACATTTCAGAAGTGGTCTCACCAGCATCATGTACAACCTCAACATGGCATCCCAACTCCTGCTCAATGGAATGAGTGATGAAAGCAAGCATGTTAAACCTTCTTAACCATCCTGTCTACCTGTGACGCAACTTTCAAAGAACTATGTACCTGCACTCACAAGTCTCTCTGTTCTGCAACACTACCCAGTGCCCTACTGTTAACTGTAAAGGTCCTGCCCTTGATGGTTTTTCCAAAATACAATATGTCACGTTTATCCAAAGTAAACTCGATCTGCTACTCCTCAGACCATTGACCCAATTGATCAAGATCCTTCTGTAATCTTAGATCATCTCCCATTCTGTTAGGGAAAACAACTGGCCAGGGAAGGACTGGATTCACAGTTGGTCAGCATGGACAAATCGGACCAAAGGGTCAGTTTCGATGCTGTTTGACTCTATGACTTTATAGTGTTGTGGTTTTAAAACAGATGCTGGAGAATGGAAAAATCTCAAAATTGAAATGGCCAGATAGCACCTGTCAGGTATATGAATACTTTACAAAGAAAGGGGCAAGCTCTAAGAAACTACTAGAAATACTGGAGAAAGGATGTTTGGAACTCTAGTGTATACTTAAAGAAGGCAGAAAGATAATATGTTGTCATTTTGCACAATAAGTTCTCATCTTTTATTTCTATGTTTTGTTTGTTTCCATTTTAAAAAATAACTTAATATATATATATAACAATAGAGTTAATCTTTTAATCATCTAGTAGGTTCTAGCAGGGATGCCGGAGACCAAATGAAAGTCAGGAATGGGTATTGGTTATATGTCTGTTTTATGAGAATCTAGTGTATAACTATGGAGCAAATAATGTGTTGAGGCCTGAGTTGGAATAAATCTCTGACTAGAAAATATATGCTTTGACTTTGTCTAATCAGTTTTTAATCTTTGGTGTCTAACAGCCTTCTCTGGCTCTCCTCATTCCAGTTGCTGGTCCTGCCTGCTGCGGCCTCCAGCTCTGCCTGCTTCTGTCTTGGCAGACTTGGTCGTTCTTGCTACAATGCCTCTAGCTGCTGCTTCAATCCCACATTGTTTCCCTCAACCACTTCCTGCTGATGGACTCAGAGTGAAACTTTCAGCAGCAACCACAAAAGAGAACCAGCCTTTAATTGGAATAATAACCCCGCTCAGATTCAACAATGGGGATGATTTTTCTCTAATTGGTCACTCAATGATAATTGAAATTTCCTGGATGATTGGGTCACTTTCCAACTAATTCATCACCCCATTCTCTTTGTTTACAGTGTTGGTTGTAACAACTCATCCAGGGCCCTCAGACTGTACCTTTCAAAGCCAAAACCTCTACTACCCAGAAGGACATTAGAAGAATGGGAACCTCACCACCTACAAGTTTCACTCCAAGCCATGCATCATGTTGACTTGGAGTTAAATTGCTGTTTGTAGAGTAGAATCATAGAATCCCTACAATATGGTAAGGAGCTGTTTGGTTCATCAAGTCTGCACTGACCCTCTGAAAAACATCTCACCCAGATCCAGACCCATGATCCTGCATTTACCATGGCTAACCTGCTTAGCCTGCACCTAGGGGCAATTCACCTAACTGCGCAACTTTTGAACTGTGGGAGGAAAACAGAGTACCCAGCAGAAACACACACAGACACAGAGAGAACCTGCAAACTCCACATGGACAGTCACCCAAGACTGGGATTGAACCTAGGTACCCGGTACTGTGAGGCAGTAGGGCTAACCATTGAGCCACCATGCCGCCCTTTACTCAAAATTCTGGACTTCTCTTATGGACAGCACTGTGGGTGTATCCGCATCACAAGACTGCGGTTAAAAGAAGAAGGCAGTTCAGTACCACTTTGTCGAGGAAAATTAGGAACAAGCAATAAATGCTGGCCTACCCAGTGATGCCACATTACGTGAAAAAATAAAAGAAGTACAATTGTTGCTCATATTCAAGTCATTGGTATAGATTGAGTAGGCAGGCCCTAAATATTGGTTCTTGGGACACCACGCTAGTCACAGCCTGTTAACCTGAGAATGAGTAATCATTCTTACGCTCTGTTTTCTGTCCATTCGCAATTTCTTAATCCATGCCAATATATTACCTGCAATTCCATCTGCTATAATTTTGCTTACAGACCTCTTGTTTGGGACCATATTAAAAGGCTTCTGAAAATTTAAATACAAGATATTCCAGTTTTCCCTTTGTCTAATCCAACCATTATTTTCTAACTAAGATGACAAGGTGTAGAGCTGGATGAACACAGCAGGCCAAGCTGCATCATAGGAGCAGGAAGGCTGATGTTTCGGGCCTAGACCCTTAATCAGAAATGATGAAATTCTGATGAAGTGTCTAGGCCCGAAACTTCAGCCTTCCTGCTCCCATGAAGCTGCTTGGCCTGCTGTGTTCAAGCAGCTGTACACCTTGTTATCTCAGAACTGCAGATGCTGGAGAATCCTATTATCTCTGATACAATTATTTTCTAACTTTCTAGTTTTCCCATCCTACAGTGCAGTACAAAAGAATCACTATACTGACGATGGTGTTGCCTTGGGGATGAGATGTTAAACCTATGTACGTTTTGCCCGCTCAGAGTTTTCTCAGTGTCTTAGCATTATATATCCCTCAATCCATACTACTGAAACAAATTATTTGGACATTGACTCCATTGCAATGTGTGGGATCTTACTTTCACTAAATTTACTGCTACGATTACTAACCAACCAGCAGTGACCACATTTCATAGGTGATTACATTACTTCTAAAACCTAATAGAACATCTTCAGAGATTGAAAAGTGCTTGAAGAGTGCAAATTATTTATTTCATTTGATAACGTTTCAGCCAGCATAATCTTATTTCACTCATTGGTGAAACAACACAGAGGTAAAATAACAGTGTATTAATTAATTCATTAAGTAGACCTCCACAGCTTCTGCTATTTGTACCTGGGCTTGAAATCGACAGGATGTATTAATTGTAATTATATACTTGTAACCTGTCAAGGAAGTATAGAGTATATTCTAGACAATGTTGCATACACTGGTTTTCTCAGGTTGTGCTATGGAGTGTGCTTGAACTGTGTTGTACTTTTTCAAGGATTGATGGCGATGCAGGTCACTGTTCTGTCACTCAAGTGGTTCAGCAATACAGTCCTGCACATAATGATGCTGTGACATCGTTAGCCTCTCTTACATCTGATAACTGCGTCTCTGGAGGAAAGGACAAGGTGAGATTTCCATCCTTAGAACGGTACAATAGGAGAGCACGTGTATGAACAGGAATTCACGTGAATGCCTATTGGTTTTGTGACATTTTAATAGAGTGCTTTACACTTCTATATATGCACACGCAAATGCGTGTGCAGCCACACATTTATTAAACCTTTGTATTTAACAATGTTCACAGTATAATGCCTTGCTCTAGCTTTCTTTATCCAGAAGGTTGGTAGGGGCTTTAAATTGCAGACAGTAGTACCCTGTGCCTTAGTATTCGGTGTGTACTTTAAGTTCCACCTTGTTCATTTCTCAATGCAGTCATTGTTATGATAACAAAGTGTTTATGTTTGCATATGTGCATGTATGTAAAAATGTTTGGGCTGTAATTGAATTCATTTGTAATGTGTGAAGTCTGTTACTAAGGCATACCCACTTTACTGCCCTGTAGACAGTGGTCATATATGACTGGAAATCTGGCTGTGTGCAGCAGAAATTCATGGGCCATGAAAGTGATGTGACCAAGGTAAGAATAATTAATAAACCGCTTGGTGGTATAAGAGATAATGGGTGTAAAATTAGCAACATCAGATCATAAAAATATAAGAAATGGGAGCAGAAGTAAACCATTTGGTTCCTTGGGCCTGCGTAGCCATTCACGGCTAATGTTCTACGTGAACTCCACTTTCCTGCCTAATTTTCAAGTTCCTCTAAGTGTTCAAAAATCAACAGTATTTGTTTTGAATATACTCAATAACTAAGCCTACTTGATAGAGAATGCCAAAGACTCAACATTTTCTGAGTGAAGTAGTTTTGCCTTACCTCAGACTTAAATTGTCCATCGTGTAACTAGGGGTTATAACCATGGGAAATAGAGTTGAAAGCCAGGAGACACAGCCATACAACTCGCCTGATTTTTTTCTTTTCCATTTCCAGCACCAGTTTACACTGTTGCCCAAAATCGGAATAACCCCCAGTATCATCTTGCAGTAACTCTTCTGAATTAAGTACACGAACAAGTACCGTCTGCACTCCTATCAGCTAGAAATGATTCTCAATAGAGTTCAAAGTAGAGGCACCAGATTTGACAATGTTGGTGCATTCTTTCATTTTCAGCAGATGTCATGATTAGGATAACAATGTGTGGAGCTGGATGAACACAGCAGGCCAGGCAGCATCAGAGGAGCAGGAAAGCTGACGTTTTGGGTCTGGACCCTTCTTCAGAAATGGGAGAGGGGAAGAGGGTTTGAAACAAATAGAGAGAGGGGAGGCGATGATAGAAGGTGGATAGAGGAGCACATAGGCCAAGGAGTCGGGGATGAAGCTAGTGCAGGTGAGTGTGGGTAGTGAGTTGGGATGGGGGTTGGTAGATGGGAAGGAAGATGGACGGGTCAAGGAGGCTACTAGGTGGGAAGTGGGGGTGGGAGGAGTGTTGTGGGCAAAAAGACGGATAGGTCAAAGAGGTGGGGATGAGATGGGCTGGTCTTGGGATGAAGTCGGGGGTGGGGAGCTGAAGTGGTTCATGACTGGGAAGTATTGTTGTTTGTCACAAACTGAGCATAGGTGCCACACAAAGCGGTCTCCGCACCTCCGCTTGGTCTCCCCGATGTAGAGGAGGCCGCATCAGGAACAGCGGATGCAGCACACCACATTAGCAGATGTGCAGGTGAACATCTGTTTAATGTGGAAGGTTTTCTTGAGGCCTGGGATTGGGGTGAGGGGGAAGGTGTAGGGGCAGGTATAGCGCTTCCTGTGGCTGCAGGGAAAAGTGCCAGGGGTGGTGGGGCTGGTGGGAGTGTGGAGCGGATGGGGGAGTTGTGGAGTGAGTGGTCCCTCTGGAAAGCAGATAAGGGTGGGGAGGGAAATATATCTTTGGTAGTCGGGTCAGATTGCAGGTGGTGGAAGTGGCGGAGAATGATGCGTTGATTCCAGAGGTTGATGGGGTGATACATGAGAACAAGGGGAATTCTGTCCTTGTTGTTATTGTGGGGAGTGGAGGTGTCCATCCTGGGCTGCCTCCAGTGCCACAACAATATCACCTGAAGGCTGAAGGAATAGCACCTCATATTCCACATGGGACCCTGCAGCCCAGTGGTCTCAATGTGGACTTTACAAGCTACAAAATCTCCCCATCCCCAACCTCTTCCCAAGACCAGCCCATCTCTCCCTGTCTCCTTGACTTGTCTGTCTTCCCTCCCACCTACCACCCCTCCCTCCCTTACTGACCAATCCCCATCCCAACTCCCTACCTACACTCACCTTTACTGGCTTCACCCTTGCCTCCTTGATCTGCCTGTCTTCTCTCCACCTATCTGCTTCTCTATCTACCTTCCATCATTGCCTCCCCCCTCTCTATTTATTTCAGAGCACCTTTTCCCTCCCCCATTTCTGAAGAAGGGTCCAGACCTGAAACATCAGTTTTCCTGCTTCTTTGATGCTGCTTGGCCTGCTGTGTTCATCCAGCTCCACACCTTGTTATCTGAGAGCCAGCATTGGCAGTTCCTACTGTCTCGACATGATTAGGAGGTGTCTTGACCTGCATTGAAGTGACCTGCATATGAATAATATGGTGGCTTGTCCCCGTAATTTGGAATTGTGCATGTTATGTTATTTCAGGTAACCTGCCTCTTTCAGTCAAACAGGATCTTCAGTGCTTCACGTGATAAAACAGCCCTAATGTGGGATATGTACAATAAAGCTGGACCACTACAGGAGTTTATAGGGCATGAACTGGTGGTTACCGGCCTAGCTGTAAGCCCAGGTATGAACACCAGAAGCCGTAATTCTCCGTAATATTTTACAATTTTTGTATGTTTCTCTTGCCAGAAAATTTTTAACCAGGTCATGGCAATGTTATGTGTTTATTGAAAAGGGAACATTTTCCTTTTTTTTAAACAGAAGGAAGGGGGAAGAAAGGAAGAGACTCGGAGACAAGTTGAGAGATAATGACAGAAAGTGTCTAACAGACAGAAAGAGACAAGCGGAGAACTATCTGAAGGATGATAATGATTTAGAGAGTTTAAAAGAAAAAGCGTTGGCAACAGGATAAAGAATTTATAAATCTTGCATATAGGCAGAAAAAGAAGAAGAGGGAGACAGAGGAAAACAGAAGAGTTTAACAGTTAAAGAGTGGGCAGCAAGCAGAGCGAGTGGGAAGAAAAGGAGACCAGTTTTTGTTTCCTTTTTGTCTCTGAGCAAAGCCACATTGCATTGTATTTTCCAATTTATAAGTATCTCTGGTAGAAATTGTATCTCTTCTTTCCTTCTATGTGTCAAACTATGTATGAGAAGACATTGTGCCTCTTCTGGACTTTGTTTCTATAGAAGTACAAACTATCTGTTGACCTGAATGTTGCATTTCTGTTACAATATATGTCTTATTACCCTTTTCAGATGGATTGAAACTATGTACAGGGTCACGGGACAATTCCATGTGTATCTGGGATGTGGAGACAGGAGACTGTTTACAAAGCTGCTCTATTTCCAGGAATCTGGTAGGACCATTTTGGGCCAAAGGGCCTGTTTCCATGCTTTATTATTCTATAACTAATTAGCAGCTGGCCACTGGTTCATCTACTACGATTCGGATGATAACATAATGCAGTATTACAATGCTGTGAGGCTGAGTAAATAAGGACTGTACGCCGGAGATTCAAATAATAAGCACTATTCTCTCAAAAGTGCCATATTTTAGATATTAATTTGAGAGTCTGTCTCTTTCTGCCTTCTTAGCTGGACTCCAATTGTCCTACAGCACTATTTTGATGAAGAGCGAGGAGTTTTTAATCACCCTGTTCTGGGATGAGCGTTTGTGCCTACAGAACCAGAAACTGATCATCTAATTATTTATCACTTTGCTGATTGTGGTAGCTTGCTGTGTGTAAATTGGTTCCTGCATTTCTTGTTTACCAACTGGGAACATACTTCAAAAGTACACCATTAGCTTTAAGGCAGTTTGGAAAGTCTGGGAATTATAGAAACATAGAGATCTACAGCTCAGGAAAAGGTCCTTTGGCCCATTTCATCTACACCAGTCAAAAGCAACCACTTCACAATTCTAATCCCATTTTCCATCATATGATCCACTGCCTTGTACGCCTTCTCATCGCAAGTGCACATCCGAATACTTCTTGAATGTTATGAGGGTTTCTGCCTCTACCCCACTTACAGGCAGTGAGTTCCAGATTCCCATCACCGTCTGGGTGAAAATATTTTTCTTCACATCCCCACTAAATCTCCTGCTCCTTTCCATTAAATCTACTCTCCCTGCTCATTGCTCCCCCCCGTCAAGGGGAAAAAATTCTTCTTGTCTTCCCTATCCATGCTGCACATAATTTTACACATTTCAATCATGCCCCCTCTCAATCTCCTCTGCCCTGAGAATAACCCCATTCTGTCCAATCTCTTTTCAGAAGTGAAACTCAGCAACGTAGGCAACATCCTGGTAAATCTCCTCTGCATTCTATCCAGTGCTATCACTATCCAGGGCTGATAGTGTCAATTCTATTGATGTTTTTGTAGTGGCATTCATACATGCACTACTTTAATATGGACTCTAGAACTGCACATGATACTCTAGTTGTGCCTAACCAGCATTTTGTACAGTTTCAGCATACCTCACTGCTCTTAAACTCTATGCCTCAGTATTAAAGGCAAGTATCTCATATGCTTTCGTAACCATTTTATCGGCCTGTCCTGACATCTTAAGAGACCAGTGCACATTGCACGCCAAGTTCCCTCTGATCCATGTTGCTTCCCATGTATTCCCTTGCCCTATTTGTCCTGTTCAAGTACATCAACTCACATTTATCTCGATTGGATTCGTTTTGCCAGTAATCAGCCCATCTGACCAGCCCATCTATATCCTCCTATAATCTAAGGCTATCCTCCTCACTCTCTCTCACCCTACCAATTTTTGTATCATCTACAAAGTTTCTGATCAACTCTCCTACATACAAGTCCAAATCATTTATATAAATCACAAATTACAAGGGCTCCAACATTGACCCATGTGGGACCCCGTTGGACTTCCCATCAAAAAACATCCCTCAACAATCACTCTTTTCTTCCTGCCACTCAGCTAATTGTGGAACCAATTTTCCAAATTTCTTGGATCCCATAGACTCTTACCTTTGCTATTAGTCTACCATGTGAAACCTATCAAAAGTTACAAGTTCTTTCCTTCCTGAATTTCCATCCAACTGTACTAACTTTTACCTTTAACCGTAACTTTATTTATCAATCTCAGTATACCTTTGTTCATGTACTGAAAGCCTGGGAACTATAGACCAGTGAATCTGACATGAGTGGTGGCTACGTTGTTGAAGGGGGTTCTGAGGTAGGGTTTACATGCATTTGGAGAGGCTGGAACTGATTTGAGACAATCAGTGTGGCTTTGTGCTTGGGAAATCATGTCTCAAACTTGACTGAGTCTTTTGAGGACATAATAAAAAAGATTGAGAGGAGAGTGGTAGACATTGTCTGCATGGACTTTACAAAAACCTTTGATAGGGTTCTGCATGGTAGACTAATTAGTAAAGTTAGATCACATGGGATTCAGAGAGAGCTTCCCAATTGGATGCAAAATTGGCTTAAAGGTAGGAGACTGTGGTGGTGGTGAAGGGTTGTTTTTCGGACTGGAGGCCTAAGACCAACGGTGTTCCATCGGGTTCGGTGCTGGGTCCACTTTTGTTTGTCATTTATATAAATGATTTGGATGAGAATTTAGGAGACATGGTTAGTAAGTTTGCGGATGACGCCAAAATTGGTGGTATGATGGGCAGTGAAGAAGGCTATCTTAAGATTACAAAGTAATCTTGATCAACTGAGTCAATGGCAGAAGAGTGCAAGATGGAATTTAATTTAGATAATTGAGAGGAGTTGCATTTTGGTAAAATAAACAAGGGCAGGAGTTAGACAATTAAAAATAGAGGCTTGGGTAGTGTTGTAGAACAGAGAGACCTAGGGGTTCAGGTACATAATTCTTTGAAGTTTACATTGCATATCGATGGGGCGATTCAGAAGGCATTTAGCACATTGCCTTCATCGCTCAGACCTTTGAGTGTAAGAGTTGGGACATTATTTTGAGGTTGTGCAGGATATTGGTGAGGCCTCATCTGGAGTACTGTGTTCACTTCTGGTCACCCTGTTGTAGAAAGGATGTTATTAAACTGTAGAGGGTTCAGAAGAGATTGCCAGGATATTGCTGGGAGGGCTTGTGTTTTGGGGAGAGGTTGGATAGGCTGAGACTTTTTGTACAGGAGCTTAGGAAGTTGAGAGGTGGCATTATAGAGGTTTATAAAATAATGAGGGGTATAGATAGGTGACTAGCAGGTGTCTTTTCCCTAGGCGTGGGGTATTTCAAGACTAGGAGGCTTATTTTTAAGGTGAGAGGAGAAAAGCTTAAAAATAGGCGTGTATGAAATAAACTTCCAGAGAATGTATTGGATGTGGATACAGTTACAACATTTAAAAGACATTTAGATAGGTATATGAATAGGAAATGTTTGGAGGGATATAGGTCAAGCGCAGGCAGGTGCGACTAGTTTAGTTTGGAAATCTTGGTTGGCATGGATGTGTCATACTGAACAGTCTGTTTCCATGCTGCGTGACTCTATGATTCTATAATTTTAGATTCAATCAGTTACAAAAGACATACAAAATACTGATGTTCCCTGTCTGTTTTCTGCTAATGAACATGTTGAATAGAATCTCTTTAATTAACTGTAGAATTGTCTGATGAAAGGGCAAATATAATTCACTTAAACAGACCAGTATTTTGTTTTAATTCATTCATCAGATGTGGGTGTTGCTGGCTGGGTTTTCCGTAGTTGTCTTTGAGAAGGTGGGGGTGAGCTGCCTCCCTGAACTGCAGCGGTCCATTTGGTGTAAATAGACCAAAGGAAGGGAGCTCCAAGATTTTGACCCAGCTACTCTGGGGTTGTGGAATTGCGATACATTTCCAAGTCAGGATGGTGAGTGATTTGTAAGGGAGCTTGCACATAGTGGTGTTCCCATGAATCTGCTGTCCTTGTCCTTCTAGATGTAGTGGCCATGGGTTCAGAACATTCGGTCTGAGGAGTCTTGGCGTATTTCTATACAGCATCTGGTAGCATCCGTCACACTCCTGAGAGATGATAGATGGGCCTTGGGGAGTCAGGAGGCGAGTTACTTGTTGCAGGATTCCTAGCCTTTGATCTACTCTTGCAGCCACAGTATTTAATTTTTTCAGTTTTCAAGGACCATAACCCCACCCCGGGTGGTCGAGAATGCCCTCAACCATGTCTCCCACATTTCCCGCAACTCATCTCTCACACCCCCTCCCTGCAATAAAAGCCAAAACAGAATCCCCCTCATCCTCACGTACCACCCCACCAACCTCCGGACCCAACGCATCATCCTCCGACACTTCTGCAATCTGCACCCTGACCCCACCACCAAAGACATTTTCCCCTCCCCACCCTTGTCTGCCTTCCAGAGGGACCACAGTCTCCATAACTCCCTTCTCCGCTCCACACTCCCCTCAAGTCCCACCACACCCAACACTTTTCCCTGCAATCGGAGGAAGTGCTATACCTGCCCCTACACCTCCCCCCTCATCCTCATCCCAGGCCCCAGGAAGACTTTCCACATCAAGCAGATGTTCACCTGCGCATCTGCTAATGTGCATCTGCTGTTCCCATTGTGATCTCCTCTACATTGGGGAAACCAAGCGGAGGCTTGGGGGACCGCTTTGCAGAACACCTACGCTCGGTTCGCAGTAAACAACTGCACCTCCCAGTTGCAGACCACTTCAACTCCCCCTCCCATTCCGCAGATGACATGTCCATCCTGGGCCTCCTGCAGTGCTACAATGATGCCACTCGAAGGTTGCAGGAACAGCAACTCACGCTGGGGAATCCTGCAACCCAATGGTATCAATGTGGACTTCACAAGCTTCAAAATCCTCCTCCCCCTACCGTATCCCAAAAACAGCCCATCTCATCCCCGCCTCCCTAACCTGTCTTTCCTCCCACCTATACCCTCCTCCCACCTCAACTTCACAAGCTTCAAAATCTCCCCTCCCCCACTGCATCCCAAAACCAGCCCAGCTCATCCCTGTCTCTCTCACTTATCCTTCTTCCCACCTATCCCCTCCTCCCACCTCTAGCCCCACCCCCATCTCCTGCCTACTAACCTCATCCCGCCCCCTTGATCTGTCCGTCCTTCCTGGGCTGACCTATCTCCTCTCTACCTCCCCACCTACAATCACCTTTACTGGCTCCATCCCCGCCTCTTTGACTGGTCTATCGCCGATCCACCTATCTTCTTCTGTATCTATCTTCTATCCGCCTCGCCCTCTCTCCCTATTTATGCCATAACCCCTTTCCCCTCTCCCATTTCTGAAGAAGGGCCTAGGCCTGAAATGTCAGCTCTCCTGCTCCTGTGATGCTGCTTGGCCAGCTGTGTTCATCCACCTCTTCACCTTGCCATCCCAGTATTTCATTCAGTTCATTTTCTGGTAAGTGAAAAGTTCCAAGATGTTGATAGCAGGAGATTAAAGCAATGATAATCCCATTGACTATCCAGAGGGAGTGGTTGGAGATAGTCATCACCTGACACTTGTGTGGTGTGAATGTTACTTGCCAGTTTTCAGCCCAAATCTGAATATTGAAATCTATGTAGTCATCAGTGATCATTCCCACTTCTAACCTTATGATGGAGGGAGAGTCATTGATGAAGCAACTGAAGATGGCTGGGCCTAGATCACTACCCTGAAGAACTCATAGAGGTGTCCTGAAGCTGAGATGATTGACATCCAAAAAAGATCATCAGCTTCCTTTGTGTTAGTTATGACTCCAACCATAAGAGAGTTTTCCTCCAGTTCCTATTGACTTTAGTTTTGCTAGGGCCCATTGAATTCACACTCGGCCTAATGCAGACTTCATTCATCATCACAGAATCCCTACGTTGTGGAAACAGGCCCTTCGGCCCAAAATGTCCACACTGACCATCAAAGCATCCCATCCCGACCCTCCCCTATAACCCACCTAATCTGCACTATGGGCAATTTAGCATGGCCAATCCACCTAGGCTGCACATCTTTGGACTGTTGTACCCAGAGGAAACTTAAACAGACACAGGGAGAACGTGCAAATTCCACATAGATGCCCAAGGCTGGAATCAAACCTAGGTCCCTGGCCTTGTGAGGCAGCAGTGCTAACCACTGAGCCAGTGTGCCATCACTTGATGTGAAGGGCTGTCACTCTCACCTTAACCTCTGGAATTCAGCTCTCTTCTCCAGATTTGGACCAAGGCTGTAATGAGGTAAGTAACTGACTGGCCTTGGCAGAGCCCCAAACTGGGTGTCCCTGAGCAGATTATTGCTGAGCAGGTGCTGCTTGAAAGCACTGTTCGTGACACCTTCCGTCACTACACTGATGATCAAGAGTAGACTAATGGACTGGTAATTAACTGAGTGATTTGTCCTGTTTTCTGTGTACAGCACATACTGGGACAATTTTCCACACAGCCAGGCAGCTGCAAGTTCAGTACTATTGCCAAAATAGTCAGGGCCTATAGTCTTTGGAGTATCCAGTTCCTTGATATCACAGTGTAAATCAGTTTGGCTGTAGCCTGGCATCTATGTTGCTGATGATCTCTGGAGGAGGTCAAGTTCCACTTGGCCATTCTGTGTAGATTGTTTGTAAATGCTCAACCTTGAACTATTGGGTTGGAGTCTCCATCATTTGAGAATGGGGATATTTATAGAACCTCCTGCTCCAGTGAATTGTTAATTATCCACAACTGTTCATGACTAGATTTGGAAGGACTGTAGAGCTGAAGTGAATTGGTTGGTTGTGCAATATAATAAAATGTATATAATTCTTTAAATTATTTAAACAGGAAAATGAAAAAAGGAAGTCAAAACCACAAATTTATTACTTTTTCTTCTTGTGCTGGCAAAGGTTTCACTGTGTCTTTATTTCTGTCTTATAAAACACATAAGATATGCTTTCTTGAACATGCACTTTAATTTGAAGATTCAACAAACACTCTCAAGATTTGTATTTGTTTATTGTTGGTTATCTTGTGACAGACAGTAATGGAGTAGATGTTGGAGTGTTTTTTTCCAACTGGGGCCGAAAACACACAAGGCAGGCAGGATTCAGGCAATTGGAAGATTTTTATTCCAGCAGAAACTGTTTGATGCAGAGAGAGGGCCAAAGAATCTTCCCCAAATCAGAAGGGAAAACAATGACAATTCTGATTTTTTACAGTGAAAATACAGCATTTTATACACTTTGTTACAATGATTAAATTAAGTGTAGTCACTGTCCTTTCCTCTTAGTCCATACACCCAATCTCTTAGCTCACCTAATCAATGATGAGCATTCCTACAACAGCCGCAGGTTCCCATGGTCTTTTGGTGTTTGTAGTCACTAGGCCTTGGGATCTTTCTATGCATCCTATTCATTCACATTCCAAACGTTTACTGGCTACATTCCTTCAGATCTGTCTCAGGGTTGTTTTGTCTAAGGACAGTGTGAATTCTAGTATTCATTGTACTACATGTGCTTTATTTTACCAAATTCAGCAATTCCTTGAATATTTCCAACTGTCCCAATTACATGATGTTAACATAAAATGCCATTTAGTTTTAACTAATTGCTAGAAGGTTAATTTCTGTTATAAAGTTAATTATAAAGTGCAACATTATACATCTACTTCTACTGTTAGCATTTTGTATTTATGGGTTGTGAGCAGTGTAACTTGTTCAGGGCTCAAGAGAAGGTGTCTCCTCAGGCTAGTGAACCTTCACATGCAGGCTTATATGTTTTTTAAATGCTTGTACTATATTCCGGCTACGTATTGAAACCAACTTCTATGATTAAAGCATTTTAACTAGAAACTATTTAATATTGCAGGTAGCTTCAGAGAAGCATCTATTTACTATGAAATAACTTTAGCTGTTGTCCTTGCAGCTGCTTAGGGACTTCAGCGAGCACCTGATGTTGTTCATTTACTGGGACAATCATCCCTTCAGCAATAAGGCCAGAACTGGTCATTTATCTGTCATAAGGCAACCTTTTGTCAGAATTGTCTGGGAGGGGAACATACAGTGTTCTTTTACTGACCTTCTAGCAGTTCTGTTCAAAGGTGCTATTGTATTTCATTGTGTGAGCAGGCTGCTTAGTTTTGCTCAGCTTCTGTCTGCCATCTTGTAATCAGGCAGCGGCTGCTTAGTGTGGTCAGGTACAAATCACTTTACATGGCCAGGCACAGGTCACTTCTACAGTAGGGCATTTAAACAGAAACCAGGCAGGGGGATCAGTTAAAATGGAACAGATGATTTACCTCCTAGCCTGCCATCTTAACAAACTTTAAATTACAAGTGCCAAGTACACTTGCCCAAAAGCCAACAAATTTGCTGAATATGCAGATACGCGCCTGATGACATCCTTGGCCCCAGCTGCAACATAGAATGAAACTCAGTTCAGTAGCATCCTTACGATAAGGAAAGAATGTTGCTTGATCCCAAAAGTCTCAGCTAGATTTGAATCCAGGTCCCAAATAGAGCCTAATGTTCAATTATCTCCGGGTTGTGAGATCTTACTGGTGGTTTTCATCGTCTTTTTTTTGCATTGAAACAAAATTAGTGCCCTTGCATATAACTGCTCCACTCTTTCTTGCTATGTCGTTCAGTTATGTGGCAACATTTCTTGTTTGGCAAATTAATTGATTGCAGTCGACTCTTTCTAGGTAACACACATCTGCTGGGTTCCTGCAGAATCACGTGTAATTCAGACCTCCGAGGACAAGATGATCAGGTGGGTTAACTGTTGCCCAGTTCAACTAGTTCACTCACTCAGTAAAGATCAGTGAGTTGACCTACGAATGCAAGGTGTATGCTTCCCCAACACAGGGAGATCAGCAGCTGTGGTTAGACTTTCCAAAATATTAAATAAGTTTAAAACATTGCAAAATAAATAGTTGTTTTAAATGATGCTATTCCAATGATATTAAGTGAGTTTCAGATGGTTAGGGTGGTATGGTTTTAGGTCAGGCATTTCTTATTTTGATCTATTTCTCCATTCAATCCTCTCCAGCCTGGTCAGCTATATACCATATCTGATGGAAACTCATTGCCAACTTTACAAGGACCCTTTGTCATCAGTATTGTCATGGAGTACTCATTATTGTATAACTTATCGTGGCAAGGTTTATAGTTCAGTTAATATAAGTTCTGGCCATTTGCTTAAAGAATGGACTTTGAATAATAGGAGTTGAGAAGCAGTTTTACAATTTTGTTAAACATCCTCGCTTTGTTACTTTATTTTGAGACTTGTCATTGAAGCACTGAGTGCTGGTAACCTCACAAAGGACCTGGTTTAGTGGAGATTTTCAGCCTGATGCTACTAAGGAGTTGGAGTAACCTTAGCATGAATGGTCATTTATCTGTATATAGTAAAACAACCTTAAGGTACTTCAAGGTAAGTGAAGCTAAACTGAAGATGTGCCTAACTATTTGTTAGGGGACATTCAAGATGCATTTGAAGCTAATTTAGCAGAAGATGCAGAATATTTCATTCTGGGAAGGGCAATGTGGGCTAGCTCAGAATATACGGAATTGTTTTGGAGTCTCTGCAGAAATGCATGCAGCTGTGTACTACTGCAACGATGTGTGACTTCACCTTACACTCTGCCAGGATGCACCTGCCTGTACTAGCTCTGTCGCTCAGGAAGTGATTTTAACTGCTCAGCTTTTGACACAAAAGTTGCTTGACATTTTAAATTAGGCATGGTTCAGATCTTCGGGAGTGGCAGAATAAATCAGTAGCTAAAAGTAGTTAGATGACTGGGTTTGATGTTAATTTCATGTTAATGCAATGCTGTTAGATCTCAATTAAGGTAAGTATTGACACTCCTAACATAACTGGCAGTTGGAACCTTTGTGAAAGTGAGTTAAGAGAGCTGAATAATCTGGAACGAGGTTTGACAAGAACCAGAAATGATTGCTGATGGTTTCCTCGCTCTTGTCTTTTTCTCTTGACAGAATCTGGAATAGTCACGAACTCCAGGTGACTCACACTTTCCCAATAAAACAGCACATCCAAATGCATTGTGATGCCAGTCCTGATGGGCGATATTGCATTACCTGCAGCAACGGTTTTAGCGGCGAGGGCTGTGAAGCCACAGTATGTGACCAACATTGTAGTCCAGTTTAAAGAAGGTTTGCGGTCAGGCAGAACATATATCCAAAAAATTTTTAAAACCCCCCTTTTTTTTTTAAAAGGTTCACTCATGAGTCATAGGCATCACTGGCTGGCCAGCGTTCGTTGCCCATCCTTAGTTGCCCTTGCACATTACATCATCTAAGTGACCACTTTTCACATTAGAGCTTGGCATATTGACAGGCTATTGAACTGCAGCAATCATCACAATCAAACCTGATGCTGACCTGTGTCACCCACAACTTCAGCAGGGTCACTCGATAGCTGAAATCCCTGGGAAGTTTCTGTCACTGTAGCTCAAAAATTCTGTTGTTACCTGGGTGTCGAACTCATGTTTGCTGTGTGTGTCGGGGGGGGTGGTGTGGGATTGGTAAATTACATTATATCTGGTAAATTATATTAGATACTGAAAAGACTGGAATTGATTTCATAAAAGCAGAATGAAGGAAAGACCTCAGGATTGATTAGTGATTGGAATAAGAAAATATCTAGCCAATTCTTAAGAACAATGCAGATACTTGAGGCAAGATTTTTGAATCCCACCAAGGTCAGGATCAGAGAGAGGTTGGAGTTGGTAGTTGTGCCAACAAACTGGTTTCCAGCTCCATTCAGCCCTGGGTCATTTATCTAGAGGCATGATGAGGAGTTGAAGTGGCAGGGCTAATCACCTTAACGCTATAGGTAGCCACAGCTCATCAACAAACTGTTAAGACCAACTAAAATCTATAGTGTAGCATCCAGGTTCACATTGACAAAAATGAGGAGCTGACCAAATACGACCTTACTCGCAACCCACGGAGGGAGCAAGACTAGAAATAATATGTTATAGTGCTGTTTTCTGAATGTAAAGCATTGGCTTGGTTAGGAACTGCGACCTTGTAATTTAACATCAAGTAACCTTAATGTTGTAAAATATTCTTATTCCAATCACTAATCAATCCTGAGGTATTTTCTTCATCTTGCTATTATGACACCGCCTTCCTCAACCGAGGATTCCCCAGCTCCAATTTCGACAGGGCCCCCAACCTGGTCCGACCCTTCTGCCGCACTTCTGCCCTCACCCCTTCTCTTCCCTCCTGCAACATCAATAGGTTCCCCTTTTCCTTACCTACCATCCCACCAGCATCCATATCCAGAAGATCATCAGATGCCATTTCCACCACATCCAGCAAGATGTCACCACCAGACACACATTCTCCTCCCCTCCCTTGACCACCTTTTACAGGGACCATTCCCTCTGGGACACCCTTGTCCACACTTCCTTCACCCCCAACATCCCCCCACAGCCCTACGGCACCTTCCCCTGTAACCGGCGAAGGTGCAACACCTCCCCATTTACCTCCTCCCTCCCCAGTATCCAGGGGCTCAAACATATCTTCCAGGTAAAGCAACACTTCACCTGCACTTCCCAAAATCTAGTCTGCTGCATTCGCTGCTCACAATGTAGTCTTCTCTACATTGGGGAAACAAAGCGTAGACTTGGCGACTGCTTCGCAGAACATCTACATTCTGCTCGCAAGAAAGACCCTGAACTACCACTTGCCTGCCACTTTAA
The DNA here is from genome assembly GCF_030684315.1 of Stegostoma tigrinum. Lineage (NCBI taxonomy): Eukaryota > Metazoa > Chordata > Chondrichthyes > Orectolobiformes > Stegostomatidae > Stegostoma > Stegostoma tigrinum. The sequence continues at coordinate 5,310,932 of NC_081382.1, forward strand.
CACACCACCCTGCTCCCTGGCCAACATCTCTGTCTCTGACTTGCTGCAGTGTTCCAGTGAAGCCCAACGCAAGCTGGACGAACAACACCTCATTTTCCACTTGGGGACCCTACAGCCCTTTGGACTCAATATTGAGTTCAATAAGTTTAGAGTCTAAACTCCCCCATGTCCCAGCCCCCTACCCCACACACCAGCCCTTGTTACCACATAGCCTGACATTACATACTCCCTGTTCTTAGTCACTAATAATCCCATTAACAGCTATTCCCCCTCCCAGCCTGATCACTATCAACTCCTTTGTCTGTCCAACTGTCTTTCTGTCTCTTTGGGCTCTATCCTTTCGTTTACTCCCTACCCCACCCACCTCCCTGTTTTTTGCACATAAACTGATGTTTTCCTGGCCACCATCCGTTCTGAGAAAGGGTCACTCGACCCGAAATGTTAACTCTGTTTTTTCCTTCACAAATGCTGCCAGACCTGCTGGGTTTTTCCAGCAACTTTGTTTCTGTTCCTGATTTACAGCATCCACAGTTTTTTTCATTTTCTATTTGGTCAATTTTAATGCAGGTTTTACGTGATGGCCAACTACAAATATTATCTGCTAAGGAACTGGTAGAGTCCTAATGAGTTTTTAACAAGATGGTTTTTATCTCTTCTTCCAGCTATGGGACCTGAGACAGACGAAATATAAGGTGTGTGAGTACAAGGGACACCTGCAGACCACTGCAGCCTGTATATTTCTCCCAAATGCAACTTCCTCATTCCCCTTGGTCGCAACCTCAGGTCATGACTGCACTGTGAAGATCTGGAATCGTGACACTGCAGGTACTGTCCTTATACTGGACAACACATCGTAGTATTTTGAAACTAACTTCAGTTGGTGTCATGTGTCTAGGTTGTACTACAACATAAGTCTTTCTCAGGAACGATTAAGCAGGCTTGAGCTGTTTTCACCAGAAAATAGGAGGCTGAGGGGTGATCTAATATAGTTTTTCTAAAATTTATGAGCATATTTCTTGGAGTAAACACAAAGATAATTTCACTACTTTGTTGAGTTGAAACAGGCACCATTTGTGTTCAATATCTTTCTGTGTGCAAAGAACTGAGTTATATGTATCAAGTGTTATTTAGCTACCAGTTACGTCCAAGTGCATCATACTTTGCACTTGACTGACAATCTTAAATTGGTTGTTGTCTTAATTCTTCACTCATTCCAAATTATATAGCAAAGATTGCCCAATTGCAGAATCATATCTAGCGTTGGCCATGTGCTAAAAATGTTTCTGATTACTTTGGCATCTTTTGTAAAATGTTGCTGATTAGTGCAAGACAAAAGATTTGGCAACAAGTGCCTTTGTCCAATAACAATTAGAATGTTAGATTCATTGACATAAGGTGTGGTTGAGGAAAACAGCGTACATGCATTCAAGGGGAGGCTGGTGATGCATGTGATTTAAGGGTTGGCCTTATAGAAGTTTATAAAATCATGAGGAATATAGATACGATGAATGATAAGTTTTTAAGGTGAGAGGAGAAAGATGTAAAAAAAGACATGAGGTGCAATTTGTTTACACAGAGAGGGTTTGTGTTTGGAATGAACTACCAGAGGAAGTGGTGGATGTGGGCACAGTTACAACTTTTAAAAGACATTTGGATAAGTACATGAATAAGAAATGTTTGGAGGAAGATGGGCCAAGTACAGGCAGGTGGGACTACTTTAGTTTGGGATTGTGGTCGGCATGGTCAATTTTGACCAAAGTGTCTATTTCTGTGCTGTATGACTCTATGACTGAGAAAGGAGGAGTAGGTTATGCAGATATGTTGAGATGAAAGGAGTAGGTGGTGGCCAAACGGCCTGATTCTGTGCTGTAAAATCTATGTAATTCAATTTACTTTGGTAATTGAAACAACCTAAATCCATCTCATAACTTGTAACTATCATTGAAAACATAGAGAAATAATCTATGATCCAATGATTAAGCCACTGTAAGATTTCAGGCAGACGAAATTGTATATTCCAAAAACCAAAAACAGATTCACCTAGATAACAAAGTGTAGAGCTGGATGAACACAGCAGGCCAAGCAGCATCTTAGGACCACAAAAGCTGACGTTTTGGGCCGAGACCTTTGATCAGAAAAGGGGGATGGGGAGATGGCATCTGCTGTATCAAGCAGATGTTCACCTGCACATCTGCCAATGTGGAATACAACATCCGCTGTACCCATTGTGGCCTCCTCCACATCGGGGAAACCAAGCGGAGGCCTGAGGACTGCTGTGCAGAAAGCCTACGCTCGATTCGCAATAAACAACTGCACCTCCCAGTTGCAAACCATTTCAACTTCCCCTCCCATTCCTTAGACGACATGTCTATCCTGGGCCTCCTGCAGTGCCACAACGATGCTACGCGAAGGTTGCAGGAACAGCAACTTATATTCCGCTTGGGAACCCTGCAGCCCAATGGTATCAATGTGGATTTCACAAGCTTCAAAATCTCCCCTTCCCCTACTGCATCCCAAAATCAGCCCAGCTCTTCCCCACCTCCCTAACCTGTTCTTCCTCTCACCTATCCCCTTCTCCCACCTCAAGCTGCAGCCCCATTTCCTACCTACTAACCTCCTCCCTCCCCCTTGACCTGTCCGTCCTCCCCGACTGACCTATCTCCTCCCTACCTCCCCACCTACACACACCCTACTGGCTCCATCCCCGCCTCTTTAACTTGTCTGTCTCCTGTGCACCTATCTTCTCTATCCATCTTCAATCTGCCCCCCCTCCCTATTTATTTCAGAACCCTCTCCTACTCCTTTTCTGATGGAAGGTCTAGGCCCGAAACATCAGGTTTTGTGCTCCTAAGATGCTGCTTGGCCTGCTGTGTTCATCTAGCTCTACACTTTGTTATCTCGGATTCTCCAGCATCTGCATTTCCCGTTTTAACTGATGCACCTAAGCTGTTTGATACATGTTCCAGTATGCATTGTTTTGCGGGAGATTGTTATGAGGATTCCATTTTATACAGATGGGTTTCACTGCTCAAAGCAAACAGATTTTAACTATGGCTAAGATTATCATTTGTCCAGGCCTGGGAAATTAATTGGGACTAACAATTCCATGTAAGCAGATACTTTTGGAAAGTTCAAAGCCGATCCACAAAGTATAAATCTGTCTAGCGTCACATTCACTCAGAAGAACAGCTTATTCAGCTTCTGTCAGATGCTGGTGCTACTGATCAGGCTCTGCAGCTCTTCTGATAATATCTCTGAAATGGTTTATCTCAAAATCCAACATAAGCTTAGATAGCTGGTGGTGACCTCACATTTTTACATTAAGGGAGAATATAGTTCCAGAATTAATTCCCACTGTCGGACCTTCTACTGTGTACAAACCATGAATGAATGCCTCTTACCTTTCGCAGAGTAGAAAAGGTGACACTTCTGCCACGGTGTTTCAGGCCCAATATCTGACTTCATGACATTGATGGAAATGTATTCTGAAGCCACGCTCCCTGTTAATGATATATTATTTTAAACCCTTTGAATTACAGTTGTGTCTATCCATATGTATAAAGTTCCATAATTTTTGACATTCCTATCCTTACTGAGGGAGTGTTACACTGTCTGAGGTGCTACCTCTCAGACGAAATGTTAAACTGAGGTCCCCATCTGCCCTCTCAAATAGATGTTAAGGTTCCCATGGCACTATTCCAAGAGCTATTGTCTAGCTGACTTCTTAAATTCTACTAACATGACTGAAACAGCTGATCTGGCCATTTATAGCACTGTTGTTTTGCCATGAGTGAATTGTCTGCTATGCTTCATATGCAGGACGGTGAATGCACCTCAGAAGTACTTTATTAGCATAGATAAGGTTAATAGTAAAGGCTTTTTCCATAGGGTAGGAGAGTTCAAAACTAGAAGATATATTTTTAAGATGAGAGGAGAAAGATTCAAAAGGGACCTAAAGGACTACCTTTTCATACACAAAGAGTGGTTCATATGTGGAATGAACTGTTGGAGGAAGTGGTAGATGCAGATACAGTTACAATAATTAAAAGAGATTTGGACGGATACTTGAATAAGAAAGGTTTAGAGGAATATGGGCCAGATGGCAGCAATTGGGACTAGCTTAGCTTGGGAAACTTGGGCAAGTTGGGTCAAGAGGTCTATTTCTGTGCTATATTACTCTATGAATCTGTAAGTGCTTTTAGATATTGACATTGTGAAAGTTACTATGTATTTCCAAGTTCTTTCTGTCTAGCAATATTCTTTAGACAGAATTGGAGTGATGAGTAGTTATACTAATGTATAACTCAGATGGAACATAGGGTTAGCATTGTGAAACAATTTCACTAGTCAGGATGATTCTCCACTATTGACTGTATACTGGCCTTGTATTCTTTAAAGCTTTGTCTTGTGTTTTGATGCACAATTAGTTTTAAAAAAGCATAAAGAAGTGTATAAAGAATTTTTCACTCTGCCTGAAACCATGATAAAATGTTTTGCTGCAAACAAGGGAAGTTGGAAATCCTGTGAGTAAGAGTTTTTCTCAAGTGTGTTTGGTAAATCGACAGCATCTACATAAAGGAACCAACACAGGGCTCTGTTTAAATTATAATAATACAAAAATGAACTGCTTAGCTGCCATAAATACTTGAGCTTCGAGTGCTGAAGCCAGGCTGGTTCCTTTTAAACAGCACCCTTTGAGTGTCATCATTTAACAACATTTTCTCATTGCACACTTACTATCTTAGCTTGAGGGTACAATTTTTTTTTAACATGTATTCCAATTTTTTGGAATACTTTTTATGCATTTGCACTTTGGCATGTCCTAGAGTTAGTTTCAAGTGGGGCTAGGACATACATGCAGTCCAAATAGTGTGGAGTAGACAGGGCAGGCTATGTTTTACTCTTTGCAATGTGGAATGACCCAGCTAACTGGTACCTTCTGTTCTTGCTCAAACATTTCTATTTTTTGCTGATTGAGAGAGTAATCTCCAGCAGACTCCTCACAGCCTGCTCAGTCAGTGGGATGGTTCAGCTTCTTTATTTCTTTATTTCTTTAGTTCTTTCTAAAAGAAAAGGTGAGATTAGTAACTGAATAGAATTGTATGGAGTTCAAGCCAGCCAAAAATCAGCTTAAGACCTTTTTAAGATCCCTGTGGTGAAAAGTCAACTATTTATAGTGGGTATTCTGATGGGAGGTGTCAAAGACAGTCTCATTAACCAACCTGTATTTTCCTCTTTGTGTTATAGTTTGTGTGAGTTCCCTTTACCTGGATGGCACAGGACCCCTGACGTCATTAGCTTCCAGTGATGCTGCAAATTTGCTGTGTGGCAGTTTTAATACAGGAATTCACCAACTCCGAGTGAACCTTTCAAACAGCTGTAGCCTGTCTGAGGTGGCAAGATTCTGAGCAGGCAGAGTAAGTCAGAGATGTGACAATGTAGCATTACAGCTGGGATCATACATAACAGGTCCTTAGCTGAACAACTGTCAGTGGGTTAAAAAAAAAGCAGTGAGCTCTGGTTTTAGTCAGTTTACTACTATGCATCTTGTCTATATATTGTCTGGATCTCAGGAATGAGGATAAGAATGTTTTGGTTCAGATTTGTTTATTATACTGAAGTATATTAGGATTCATTTATTCCAGGTTTTGAAAGTGGTTAGATTCCCTACAGTGTGGAAATAGGCCCTTTGTCCCAACAAGTCCACACTGCCCCTTGAAGCATCCCACCCAGACCCATCCCCCTATAACCCACACACCCCTGAACACTACGGGCAATTTAGCATGCCCGATCCACCTAACTTGCACATCTTTGGACTGTGGGAGGAAACCGGAGCACCCGGAGGAAACCCACGCAGACACGGGGAGAATGTGCAGACTCCACACAGACAGTTACCTGAGGCTGGAATCGAACCTGGGTCCCTGGTGTTGAGAGGTTTCACTGCTAACCACCGAGCCACCGTGCCGCCCCAGGTTGAGGCAGGCACCACTGGATCATTGAATGGATAGATTGGAACAGAAGATGACCAGAAGGTAATGATTGGGGAGATGATCTCTTACCTGCTCCAGGGCAGGTTGGATGAGTTATATTATTTTTCTTTCTATTTCACACTTGTAAGATCCCCTGAAGTAGTGATAATGGTTCCCTGAAATAGTGCTACTTTTGTACACTGCTAACCATTATTACCTCCATGATGTCATTAGTGTCAAATGTCATTTGTTGCATATGCTTACAACAAAAAGCAAAGCCCACTTGATAGGAATTCCTACTCTGTAGTGTTTACTAAGGGAGGAGAACATTTAACAACTTCAACCATGTGTTCTGCCAATCAGAGAAGGAAGGAACTGCAGATGCTGGAGAATCTGAGATAACAAGGTGTAGAGCTGGATGAACACAGCAGGCCAAGCAGCATCATAGGAGCAGGATAGCTGACATTTTGGGCCTAGACCCTTCTTAAGAGGGGAAGGAGGCTCTGAAATAAATAGGGAGAGAGGGGAAGGTGGATAGAAGATGGACAGAGGAGAAGATAGATGGAGAGGAGGCAGACAAGTCAAAGAGGTGAGAATGGAGCCAGTAAAGGTGAGGGTAGGGAGGAGATCGGTCAGTCGAGAGAGGATAGACAGGTCAAGGGGGCGGGATGAGGTTATAGTAGGTAGGAGATGCGGCGGGACTTGAGGTGGGAGGAGGGGATAGGTGGAAAGATAGGTTAGGGAGGCGGGGATGAGCTGGGCTGGCTTTGGGATGCAGTGGGGGAAGGGGAGATTTTGAAGCTGGTGAAGTCCATATTGATACCATTGGGCTGCAGGGTTCCCAAGCGGAATATGAGTTGCTGTTCCTGCAACCTTCGGGTAGCATCATTGTGGCACTGCGGGAGGCCCAGGATGGACATGTCGTCTGTGGATTGGGAGGGGAAATTGAAATGGTTCGCGACTGGGAGGTGCAGTTGTTTAGTGCAAACCATTCTCTCTGTGACTCCCTTGTCTGCACCACACTGCCCTCCAGTCCCACCACACCCGGCACTTTTCCCTGCAACCGGAGGAAGTGCAACACCCCATCCCAGGCCCCAAGATGACTTTCCACATCAGGCAGATGTTCACCTGCACATCTGCTAATGTGGTATATTGCATCCGCTGTTCCCGTTGTGGTCTCCTGTACATCGGGGAAACCAAACAGAGGCTTGGGGACCGTTTTGCAGAACACCTATGCTTGGTTCGCAATAAACAACTGCACCTCCCAGTCGTGAACCATTTCAACTCCCCCTCCCATTCCTCAGATGACATGTCCATCATGGGCCTCCTGCAGTGCCATAATGATGCCACAACAACTCATGCCGCTAGGGATCCCTGCAGCCCAATGGTATCAATGTGGACTTCACAAGCTTCAAAATCTCCCCTCTCCTCACTGTATCCCTAAACCAGCCCAGCTCGTCTCCGCCTCCCTAACCTGTTCTTCCTCCTACCTATCCTCTCCCACCTCAAGGCCCACCCCATTTCCTACCTACTAACCTCATCCCGCCTCCTTGACCTGCCCGTCCTCCCTGGACTGACCTATCAACTCCCTCCCCACCTATTCACACCTTTACTGGCTCCAACCCCGCCTCTTTGACTGGTCTGTCTCCTCTCCACCTATCTTCCCTTCTATGCACTTTCTACCCACCTCCCCCTCTCTCCCTATTTATTTCTCCTTCTCCTCCTCCATTTCTGAAGAAGTGTCTAGGCTCAACTTCAGCTTTCCTGCTCCTATGATGCTGCTTGGCTTGCTGTGTTCATCCACCTTGTTCTGCCAATCAGTTGGTGAATTCAGTTTAGTCATGATGTGAGAGAAGCTAGGTAAATAATAAAGAATGTAGCTGTGTAAGGGAAAGTGACGACTGTAACACAGCAGCATTGTAACTATGCAGCACTTCCTGCTGACAGCCTACCTCAGTCTGGTACTGTTCCGTTTGTGTATGTCTTCTCGGAACATAGTTGCTATAGAATAATTGACAGAGAACAGAGGAAGGAGCATTACTGATGGAAGGATTGGTATTTAGTGTGTCCTTTCTGTGCCATTTAAATGGAACACCTCTCTGGTCTGTAATGTTATTACTGGGTTGCTTTTGTGACAAAGCATCATGATACGCCTGCGCCAGCAGGGAGCACCAAAGCAAGTTATCCTTCCCATAATCGCAGGAGATTACTTGTTGGATTGCAAAGGTATAAATAACTGTGTTTTAATTAACATAGAAAAGAGAAAGATAAAATTGCAGATTTTAATAATTGGTTTAACAGATATAATTTGTATAAACATTGAAAGAAGTAATTTTAGGATGATTGATCAGTATCGGACCTAATTGTTTAATTGAAGTTATGGAAATGTCTGATGTCTTGTGATATTATATTGAACAGAATTTGTAATGTAGATCATATTAAATAAAATTTGATCATGTTTTATCATGGACTAAAGCCTGAACTTTTCCAATACATCTCTAATATTGACCCACCCAACAAAATACAAAATAATCCAGGGATTCACTATTCATGGAAAGCAGGACAAATGCAACCTAATAACTGCCACTCCAGCAGCCTGCTCTCAGAGTGTCAATAGTTCTACCAAAGGCCCCTTGGAATATGTAATGACAAAGAGGTCATTCAACCCATCATGTCCACACAGCTGTCTCTACAGCAATCCAATCAGTCTTATCCCCTGAAGAGTTACAGTACTTGAAATGTTAACTTTGCCTTCTCTCCACAGATACCATCAGATCTGCTGAGTCTCCAGCAATTTCTGTTTTTGTTTCCATCCCACCTCTTCACTCTATACCCACAGCCGTGCAAATTTATTTTCCTGAAGTTCCCACCCAATTTTCTTTTAAGATCAGTGGTTGCCTCCACTTCCACCAGCTTCATGGGCACGAATCTCCTCCTCAAAAATGATTTGTTCTTTATGCTCCCTTTGATGCACTCTCCAAAACTCATCAAAGCCTTGGACTAAATATGGAAGTAAACACTAAATTTCAGAGATAAAGCAAAAGAAATTACCTTTGACAAAAGGCAACATTTAAACCAATACAGCTCCAAGAACCCCAATAAAACCCAAGTCAATGGAAACTGGTTGCACTGCTTGGAGTTGTACCTGGTTCAAAGGAAGAAGCTTGTGCTAATTGTCGACTATTTATCTCAGCAGGATGTCACTGTAGAGCTTTTCTAGTGTAAAATTCTAGGCTTTGTTACCTTCAGTTGCTTCATCATTGATTTTCCCAACATTAAGATGTCAGATGTGAGGCTGTTTACTGATGATTGCACAGTACTTCCTTTCTATTGGAAATTCTTCGGCTAGTGAAGCAGCCTGACTCCATTACTGTCATGCACTAAGTTTGAACAGCAGCCAGGCTTGTTAAGTGGACATGCAAGATCCAGCCAATTCCACTTCCAGCAGAAGATATTCATCAGCATTATCATCAATGAATCTTCCACCACAAACATCCTGGGAGTCACCACTGACGCAAAACTCAACAAAACCAACTACCTAAATATAGTCACTGGAAAAAGTCGTAGGCTGGAATATCTGCAGCAAATGCCTAACTTATATGAGCTCCCTAAACTTTCTCTACCACCTGCAAGTCAGGAGTGGAACAGAATGCTTTTCACTTGCCTGGATGGAAGTAACAACACTCATGAAACATGACAAGCTCTGAGACAAAGTCCTTTAGCTCCCCCTCTTGAATGGCTTCCTGAACCATGGTGCCATGGTCAGTTGACTCATCCTTCCTGCAGCCCTGTTCCTCATCCACGCAGGGAGCAAGTGCCTCATACCTGTGGGACAGTGTCAAGGGCAGCAGCTCCTGTGTTCCTGTTTGCAGGGTCCCTCTACCTGTCTCACTCGCAACACCGAGGACTCTCCTGAGCTTGCCTCTCACTTTGCCTGAGCTGTGGTTAAACCACCAGCAGTAATCTCTCAATAATGAAAGAGCAGCCCTATGGCTTGGTACAACTATGATGACTTTATCCTTTACCTTCAGAGATCATTAATGAATAGCCTACGGATTCTCCTACAAACTGAACTCTTCTCTTAAATCCTGCTCATTCATTTTATTTGTTCCTAAATTTAAACTTGTCTGAAATCTTCCAAAGTGCCACTTTGATATTTTGCCTGTTAATAACGTCACCTGCAGTTGGACCCATTGATTATAATAGTGGATTAACCTCCTAAGCCTCAGTCTAGTGTTTAATTTTGAGGGAATGCTGCATCTTTAAGAACTTCACCTCCACGAAGTCCAGGGTGGGGTTTTGTATAGTTCTTCTCTGACCTTGAATCTGCTAAAAAGTATTGCATCTTTTACAATTTCTTCTCAATGTGGTGATTAATAAATCAATATAAAATGATTTTAATTCTGTATAATTTTAATATTACTTCCTGTGTGCTATTCTTTAAACTTGTATTTTTGTGTTCCCTGATGCTGTTTAAGTTGAATGACGGCTGAGTTTGCTAAACCCTGCACTGTAGTAACTCTGCTGCATTTACTTTATTTACCAGCCTTATTAACTCTGTACGTTTTAATATTGTATTGAATCCTTCAAAAAAGCTTCGTGGATCTGACACCACCATGAGGAAGGGGTCAGTAAGGCCAGAAGGAAAGGAAAACATTGAACCAAATGTGTTAACTATTTAAAGAGCATTATTGTTTTTAAAAAGATATAAAGAAGGTGTTTAATATCCACAGACCTTGTACAGGATGTTAGTGAGTCCTGTTCTGGAGTACTGTATCCAGTTCTGGTCACCCTGTTATAGGAACGATATTAAGCTGGAGAGGGTTCAGAAGAGATTTACCAGGATGTTGCTGGGAATGGAGGGTTTGACTTATAAGGAGAGGCTTCACAGGCTGGGACTTTTTCTACTGGAGCGTAGGAGGTTGAGAGATGACCTTGTAGAGGTTTATAAAATCACGAGGGGCATAGATAAGAAGAATGGCAGGTATCTTTTCCTTAGGGTGGGTGGTTTCAAGATTAGGGGCCATATTTTTAAGGTGAGAGGAGAAAGATTTGAAAAAGACACGAGGGGCAGTTTTTTTTACACAGAGTGTGCTTCATGTGTGGAATGAAGTTCGAGAGAAAGTGGGGGATGCGGGTACAGTTACATTGTTTAAAAGTCGTTTGGATATATTCATGAATAAGTAAGGCTTGGAGCAATATGGCCAAGTGCAGGCAGGTGGGACTAATTTAGTTTGGGATTATGGTTGGCATGAACTGATTGGACTGTGGGATCTGTTTCTATGACTCTATAAGACACAAGAAAATCAGTCAGCTGTGGGGATATTATTACCAACAGAAACAACCCGCAGATGTGAAAGCTCTAAAAAGGCAAGCACAGCATTTCAAAGGCAAAAGGATGTTCAGAAGCTGGTTTAAGAAAAAAGTTAGGTCATGCGTACTGGCTACAAAAAGAGAAAAATAAACCCACAGAGGGATAGAAATTGCAGCAGTCTTAATGAAGGAGGCTCTGTTGGAAGCAATGTGAAGGCATCCGGAGATACAGATAGACATTCCTAAAGGATTAGATTAGATTCCTTACAGTGTGGAAACAGGCCCTTTGGCACAAGTCCACACTGCCCCTTGAAGCATCCCATCCTGACCTGACCCATCCCCCTATAATCCACACACCCCTGAACACTACAGGCAATTTAGCATGGCTGATCCGTCTAACCTGCACATCTTCGGACTGTGGGAGGAAACCGGAGCACTCGGAGGAAACCCACGCAGACATGGGGAGAATGTGCAAACTCCACACAGACAGTCGCCTGAGGTCGGAATTGAACCCGGGTCCCTGTTGCTGTGAGGCTGCAGTGCTAACCACTGAGCCACTGTGCTGCCCTGTAAACAGTATAAAAAAGCAGAAATAGAAAGAAGGGGAGTATAAAGGAGAGATCTTGCCTCTCAGGATAATTGCCTCATTAGAGTTCGTAAGTTGCAACTGTGAGGTATAGTGGAATTTAAACTGAATTTATTAAAGCTGAAAAGAAGCAAATATTAAGAAATCTAGAGGAAGTAAAGTCAGTGAAACTTAAAGAATCAGAAGAACCGGGACTCAGTAGTTAAGCCGTAGTTTCAGCTGAGTAATATATAAAGGTTGCAGCCAAAGAACTTTATTAAAAAATACATGCAGAAGCCAGTGTATGATGTTTTGCACCGTGAAAGGCAAGAAATCATCCATTTGTGTGGGAAAAGTCTGGGAAATTCCAACTTGCCTAAAGAGGGCAGGAAAAAGCTTAGAAATGGGTAACTATCATTTTGATTGTTTTTTTTTAAAGAAAATTGGGAAAGCCTAGTAAGCAATACAGAGATACAATATTTCAAAGTGAAGGGGTTGAATCAGTTTCAATTAATTAATAGTGAAATTTTCAATCAGTGCTTTTAGTAAAAAGTGAAGAAGACAAAACTGAAAGACCAGATGTACAGAAACAGGACAGGGAGTGGGGACAGCTCGACCATCAACAAAGCTCTATAAGAAGATACATACCAGATGCAAAGAGTTATTTCTGTTTCTCTCTGCACAGATGTAGCCAGACTCAGAGTTTTTTTCCAGGATTCAGTGTGTTTGTTAAAGATTTTCAGCATTTGTAGTATTTTTGCCATTACTGGTTAAGGAACACCTGAGGTCAACCAACTGCGGAGATAGTTGGTGAACAAATAGTGAGAATTAGTCAAGTTAAGAATATTGGATGTGATATGGAGAGTTTAGAAGCTGGAAAGCTGTGGGACTTCGCAGAGTTTACCTGTAGACTGATAAGGTTGCATCTCGTTGCATTTTTGAATAAAAGATCGTGACCTGTACATGAGTCTCTTGGCAGTTTATCAAGTTGAACAGCAGTGCAAAGAAACAGATTTAACAAACTTGAAAGCAATAAATAACTACAAATAGCCAGTACTGCAATTTAAAGCTTTATAGAATGGGTACAGCCAATGTTCTCTTGGCAGTGTGGAGGAACAGAGGGATCTTGGTGTGCAGATACATAGATCCCTTAAAATGGCCACCCAAGTGGACAGGGTTGTTAAGAATGCATATGGTGTTTTGACTTTCATTAACAGGGGGATTGAGTTTAGGAGTCAGATCTTGTTGCGGCTCTATAAAGCTTTGGTTAGACCGCACTTGGAATACTGCGTCCAGTTCTGGTCGCCGTATTATAGGAAAGATGTGGATGCTTTGGAGAGGGTTCAGAGGAGGTTTACCAGGATGCTGCCTGGACTGGAGGGCTTATCTTATGAAGAGAGGTTGACTGAGCTCGGTCTCTTTTCATTGGAGAAAAGGAGGAGGAGAGGGGACCTAATTGAGGTATACAAGATAATGAGAGGCATAGATAGAGTTGATAGCCAGAGACTATTTCCCAGGGCAGAAATGGCTAGCACGAGGGGTCATAGTTTTAAGCTGGTTGGTGGAAAGTATAGAGGGGATGTCAGAGGCGGGTTCTTTACACAGAGAGTTGTGAGAGCATGGAATGCGTTGCCAGCAGCAGTTGTGGAAGCAAGGTCATTGGGGTCATTTAAGAGACTGCTGGACGTGCATATGGTCACAGAAATTTGAGGGTGCACACATGAGGATCAATGGTCGGCACAACATTGTGGGCTGAAGGGCCTGTTCTGTGCTGTACTGTTCTATGTTCTATGTAACAGGGACATCAATCCATTCAGAAGCATCACCTTATATAATAAGCAACAGGTGCTGACTTTGTCGATGACATGTACATCCCATAAAATAAGTTTTAAAAATGCCTGGTCTCTTCTAACGAGACTGTGCCTCCATGTATTCGATTTCTCAAGTAGGGGAACTGGAAAAAGTACCTCGTAAATTCACTGAGGTACTCTCAGGGCTGAAAAGTTACAATTATTGAAAGAGTCTTGAGCTGTGCTGTGATCTTCTAGAGGTGTTCACGATTATGGAGTGTTCATAGTAATCCATTGTTAGTCAAATGGTAATAACTGCCCAAATTTGAGATAATCATTAAAAGGATTAAAGTGATTATGAAAATAAGTTTCTGAAATTGTGGATTTCTATTCCACAAATCCCAGCTGATAACAATGTCCATGACTTTTTAAAAAATAGGTAGTTAGCTTGAAAATAAGCAATCTTAAAGTTTATGAGACATGAGATTTGACTGGCTGTCTGAGACTCAGACCTCATGGGGTGGCTTATCTGATGTAATATTTGATGATTCTGTCTAGACCACTGCACAGCTCCTATAGAGAACCCAAGATTATGTATTATTAGTGTTGTTTACTCTTATTCTGTAGATTTAATATGTTTGATAATCCAACAGAGGGCACTGTGTACAAACAATTACCCCCAGCAAAAGCTCCTTAAAGCAATTAAATCTTGCAAATATTTATTTTCTACAGGTAAAAATAAATTGATAGATTTTTCAGCAAATATATTGCAGTAGTTCTTTTTTAAACTTTCACACAGCCGCCTTTTCCTCCCTCTATAGTTAGGTGAGGCCATAGAAACCAGCCTTCTCCAGTACTCAATAGGCAGAAAGACAAGAATTCATGTTTCAGCTAAAAGCCTGAAACATTAAGCTCCTTACTGTCTCTAGAGATGCTGCTTGACCTGTTAAATGCTGGCTTTATTACATATTTCCAGCAGCTGTAGCATTTTGCTTTTGTATTCCTGATTTCTCCATTCTTTTGCTAATCTTCCTGACTTTCACTGGGCTGCAAGCCAAGACTCACTTCTTCCTCTGAATGCTCATGAACTGTTCCATCAAGATTCACCCTATCTATACCCAGAACTTGATCACACTGAAACACTGGATAGCAAACAGTAGTAGAAGTATCAATTTCAATCCTCCCTCTGTCACTCTCAAACAATTATGCCATTTACAATTTATTGTATGTTAATCCATAGAACAATACCACAGAGACTCATGCTCTTATTGAGACCGACGTCTTGAAGTTTATTTACAATACTATTTACATGGTTATAATATCAATGGCTTGTACGTGTGTTTTGTCTAAGTGTCAAATTTGGGGAGTTTTATGGAGGATTTCAGCCATGGCAACATTTTTCATTCAATCTTCTGCCCATGATTTTTGAGCACTTCTATCAAATCTCTTTTCAACCTTCTCTAAAAAATCTGAACTTCTTCAATAAAAGCAGAGAATGCTGGAAAATCTCTGAGTGTTAGACCATGTGTTATGGGAGAAAGAGATGAGAGGTTTTGAGTTGATGACATATGGCTCTTATTTGGAACTAACTTCTTCAACCTGTCCATGTAATTGAAGTTCCTCATCCCTGGAACAATTCTATGAATCTTTTCTGTATGCTTTTCTAATGCTTTAATTTCATTCCTTATTAAATCAGGAGTTAGATATGGTTTGTATACCCACAAATGCACTGCATACTTTCTTTAACACCCAGAATTGCACTGAAAGCAGTTTGATAGTTACAGTAAAATCCTGCAGAATTGAATCCCAAGGGAACCATCCACAAATTTATGTTAATTGGATCTTAATGTTGTTGAGGAGGCTCCATTCACAGTCTATGCAACATGATGTAACCCTACAAACCTGGTAGAAAATAAAACAGCAGATTCAAATGCCGATGAAAACACAGTTCAGCAGTAAATACACGATGTTTAAAATATTTAATTTGTTTAACCCTACAATGGCCTTGTAAAATGCCAGAGTTTAGTAATTGGAAAAGGCCAAAGATTAGTGCCAGAAAACATCTGTAATCTTTTTGTGCTTAGCGTATATGTTGTATTCGGACATGTGCTGAGCGGTTCATTATGTATTCAGTGCAGTTAAGCATGTTTCTGGTGTCTTATACTGCACTACAAAATGTGAGAGCATCTCTACAGTCTTTGTGTCATCAGTTAGGGAAAGAGTTGGGTGAGGTGGCACGTAGTCGTCAGCCTGTTTAAGGTCATCAGGCTCCTCAGTTAATCAGTTGCACCATCTGCCAGATCTGCAGTGCAGCTCATGGTGTCACCTACCTCAATGAAAGTTTCCTCAGTTATCGCCGCACGAATTTCCATGCTACTGGAGATGAGTGATAAGTGCCTCATCGTTGGGTTTGTTCTTCTGCCCTTTCTCAGCCATAATCCATTTGAACCCAGTGAGAGCAATTTACAATTGTACCTTCTGTCACTATCTCCTTTGCTGTCTTTACCTTGAACATGACCTCTAGAACAGTTGTGCTCCTGCTTCTTATTGATGGCCTCAATGACCTGAGAGACCAGTTGCCATCAGTATTTTGACTCACCCCCTGTTCCATTACCTGCAGCTTGAATGTTGAATTGGGAGGGACAAATGTCAAGTTGATTCTCAAGGCTAGCTGTATTGATGATTATCTTTTTGTTTCATTGGTATGTCTTGTCACTTTTCCAGATTCACACCTCAGAAATGCTGCATTCATCCTGGTTCGCATTGCATCGGTAATGTCGTGACAACTCCAAAGAAACATGGCTTCTACTTCCTACCAAAACACACACAGTTTTCCAGAGCTATCCATGTTGCTGCAGACCACAGCAATAACTCATTCACCATTACATGTTTCACTTTTAAACAGCAAAGAGCACTGTGCCAAAAGACAGTCTGGTTCCTCCACGTGTCTTTTGGGACATATTCAAGACGTAGATGAGCCAATTTAAGCAATCATCTGTTATTGTTGCTGTAAGTACCAAACCTTCAATGCTTATCACACAGAAGACATGTGCTGCCTTATCTTGAATCTATCCAGTCATCCATCAGTGCTGGTGAATTCCACATGCCCCAATCTTATTGCCACAGTGACTCCCTTTTCCTGCAGGATTGGACTGGAAAGTGAGAATGTTCTCAGCTCAGACTGCATTGAGCCACATTAACAGAGCTTCTTCAATGTTGGAATAAGTAAGCATTATAGTCCTCTTGCTGGTTAAGAGACAAACTATTCCAAAGTGTGTCTCCTGTTCACTTTGTGTTTCAGAACTGTGGATAATCTAGACTGTGGAATCTCCCACTCTCTCACAATGTTCCCATTCCACTTGGTTCCACGATCCTCTACTTGCTGCATGTTCTTCACCTTCTCCAGCTCAGATCAACAAGTCTTATGCACTCTTAACTTTCTCAAAGGGTTAGCGTTATAGTACAGGCAGATCTCACACATCCTTTCATGGGTTGATATTAATGTTAATTGTTGGCTTGCCTGTCTCACCACAATTTCTGTGGTCTAATTATGCTTTGATTCATGACTGCACTGGTCAGACAGACTCAGACAATCCCAGCTGATCCAGGCTGCCAAGTTTGAGTTTCAGCTTATCTTTGATAAATTCTATGGGATTTACTGTTTTGGTTACAGGAATGGTTGATGGCTATGATATAACTGGAATTTCATGACATCCCAGTCTGACTTATCTTGACTGCAGTTGAAATCAGATAAATATCAGTGTTTTCTAGCTGAAAGTGACACAAAGGAATCACCCTGAACACTATCTTTACTAAATTTGAACGCACATGTGTGTTAACACATTTCTCATAACAAAGTTGAGACAGTAGTCCTGTGCTTTTAAGCAATCTTCTTGCATTTAGAATTCAGAATTGCCACAGCATTAATGCAGTATTCCCTAGAAAAGCTACTTAGTGTAGCAAATGAGAAACCTAACAGTTTTGACCGCTGTCAATTCAATCTGCCTAATTTTTGCATTCATACTACTTGTAAATTTTGGATTAGCAATGATCTTTTTTGCACATGTGCACATAGGCAGATAGGCAGGGTAAGCAAGAATCAATCATTTTAACAGGTTGAGAACAGAGTGGGATCTGTTGGTGAATGATAGTCACAGACATAAGAATTTTCTTCCCGGACTTTATGTTTAATAAAAAAGAGAAATGTTTGTTCAATTAAGGGATTACATTTTGATTTCTACACTGTATATTAACATATTCAATGTTGATGAATTGTTGGACGATGCAAGATTTAATAACACGGAAGAACTGAGGGATAGTAGAGAAATGGTGCTGGGAAAAGTTTTGGGATTGAAGGCTGATAAATTCCCAGGCCCTGATAATCCACATCCCAGAGCACTTAAGGAAGTGGCTGTAGAAACAGTGGATGCATTGGTGATCATCTCCCAGGATTCTATAGATTCTGGAACAGTCCCTGCAGATTGGAGAGTTGCTAATGTCACTCTAATATTCAAAAAGGGAGGTAGAGAGAAAACAGAGAATTATAGACCAGTGAGCCTAACATTGGTAGTGGAGAAAATTTCCAAATCCATTATCAAGGATTTTATAACACTGCATTTGGAAAGCAGAGGCAGGATCAGACAGAGTCAACATGGATTTCTGAAGGGGAAACCACGCTTGACAAATCTGTTGGAATTCTACGAGGATTTAACTAGTAGGGTTGACAAGGGGGACCCAATCGATGTTGAGTCCAAATATACTACAGAAAGTGTTTGGCAAAGTCTCACATAAGAGATTATTGTGCAAGGTTAAAGCACATGGAATTGGAGGAAGTGTATTGAGATGGATAGAAAATTGTTTGGCAAAGGAGAAACAAAGATGCACTGTAATTTGGATAAATAGGTTATTCACTTTGGAAGCAAAAACAAAAAGGCAGATTACTACCTGAACGGCTATAAATCGGGAGAGGGGAGTGTGCAGTGGGACCTGGGTGTCCTTGTGCATCAGCTGCTTAAAGTAAGCATGCAGGTGCAGCAGGTGGTAAAGAAGGCAAATGGTATGTTGGCCTTCATTGTGAGAGGTTTCGAGTACAGGAGCAGGGATGTGTTGTCGCAGTTATACAGGGCCTTGGTGAGACCACACCTGAAATATTGTGTGCAGTTTTGGTCTCCTTTTCTAAGGAAGGAAGCTCTTGCTCTTGAGGGAGTGCAGCACATGTTTACCAGACTGATTCAGGGCTGGTAAGGTTGACGTATGAGGAGAGATTGACTAGGTTGAGATTGTTTTCACTGGAGTTCAGACAAATGAGGCGGGGGGGGGGGGGATCTCATAGAGACTGATAAAATTCTAACAGGACTGGACAGGGTAGATGCAGGGAGGATGTTCCTGACACTGGGTGTGTCCAGAACCAGGAGTTACAGTATGAAGATTTGTGGTAGACCATTTAGAATGAAGATGAGGAGACATTCCTTTACCCAAAGAGTGGTGAGCCTGTGGAATTTGTTACCACAAGAAGTAGTTGATGCCAAAACATTGACTGTATTCAAGAGATATAGCACCTGGGGTGACTGGGATCAAAAATTATGGGGAACAAGCAGGATTGGGCTACTGAGTTGGACCATCAGCCATGATTGTGAAGAATGATGCAGCAGGCTCAAAGGGCCAAATGGTGTCCTCCTGCTCCTATCTTCTATGTTTCTATGACCATTCCTGTAAATGTATGTATCTATCAATCTAATATCTTGTCAATCTGTGGTTCTTTGATTCTAAATGTAGAATTTGACGCTTAATTTGCTGACTGGGCCAGGACCGTCTCTAATTTCCCTGGAGGAGGTGGTACCGCGCAGCCTGCTTGAACTGTTACAGTCCATGTGATGTAGAGACGCCTCACAGTGTTGTTTGGGAAGGAGGTTCAGAATTTTGACCCAGCAACACTGAAAGAATGTTGATGTATTTCCAAGTTGAGATGGTGTGTGGCTTGGAAGGGAACTTGCATGGTGTGTGGTGTTCCTATGTGTCTGCTGCCCCTTGTCCTTCCAGATGATAAGAGGCCACAAGTCTGGAAGGTGCCGTCAAAGGAATCTTGGTACAGGCATCCATAAAATGGGTCAGATTATTTGATGATTGCACTGTGTTTACAACTTGGATAATGAAGCAGCCTGTGTCCCAACACAACAAGACCTGGGCAGTACTGAGGGGAATAGTGTGGGGCATCCCTAACAAGTGATAGAGTCTAACTATCTCCCATTGGCATTCAATGGCTGTACCATTTCCGAATTCCCACCATTGCATCCATAGTGGGACATCGTTGAACAGATAACCTGGATCAGCCACATAAATACTGTGGCTGAGATATTGTTCGAGACTCAATATTTTGTGGTGACTTGCTAATCTGCTGACTCCTTTCTACCATCTATTTGGCAGAAGTCAGAAGTTTACAGAATCATCTCCATATGGTTGGATGAGTGCCGCTCAGGGAACATTCAGTTAGCTTCATGGCATTGAGGGCAAAGCATTTCATTTGATTATCAATCTATCCACCACTTTAAACATTCACTCCCTCCACCAGTGACAAACCATGGCAAATGACTTTGGCTATGTTTGCATAATTGTGTGATAAATCATGGAAACTTTGTTGCATTTTATAAGATAGACTAAGAGTGTGTGCGTGTGTATTTTTCCAATTCCTGGAATTAGGAGTCTAATGATGACCATGAAACTATTGCCAATTGTCAGGAAAATCCCACCTGGTCCACTAATGTCCTTTAGGGAAGGAAACTTCCATCCTTATCTGGTCTGGCCTACATGTGACTCCAGACCCACAGCAATGTGGTTGATTCTGAACTGCCCTCTGGGCAATCAGGGATGGACAATAGATGCTGCCTGACCAGTGATGCTCTTGTCCTATGAAGGAATTTGAAAAAAATATAAAAACGTGGAAACAAAAGGATCACATTCTCAGAAATGAACAACGCAGCAGAATTGATGGGTGTTGAACAAATATAAATACCAGTGTTTGACATTGACGGCTCCACCAAATATTAACTGATTAAAAAGAACTTAAAAGTGTGGAAGAAAGATTCAGACTGGAATTAAAATTATTCTGGTGTCTTAATCTAACGATGGTTTAGCATTTTGTCCAGTTCACGGGATACTGTGGTTATTTTTACTCCTACTAAAATAAACTTTTCCTGCAGTCCCAGACAGACTGCTTTCCCTCTGGTAAAGAGAAGCCTTTAAAAGGACATCAGCTGCCAAGTTGCCTGATTGATCGCCTGTATGGCTCTGAGACATGGACTGTCTACAGCAAACATCTCAAGGTGCTGGAGCAGTAACATCAACGCTGCCTGTGCAAGATCCTGTAAATCCAATGGGAAGACAGACACACCAACACTAACACCCTTGACCAGGCCGACATGGAGGCACTGAGCCCCCTCGATCGGTTACAAATGGCTGGGCACGTCATGACAGATACGAGACTCCCTGAGCAGGTGCTCTACTCCCAGCTCCAAAGTGGCAGGTGAACCCCAGATGGACAGAGGAAGGGCTTCAGTGATCCCCTCACTGGGGAAGTGCGGCATTCCCGCAGACCCCTGGGAATCACTGGCCCAAAACAGTCCTAAGTGGAGGCAGGGAATCTGGGAAGGCATCAAGCACGTTGAGATCTGTTGTTGGGGAAAAGTGGAAGCCAGGTGAAAACAGTAAGAGGAGCATGCTGCCACACCAATACCCTGTCACTGAGTTTTATGCCAAGTGTGTTAGAGCCTGTGGCAAGCACCTTAGACTGTGCAGCCACCTACAGACTTACGCTGAGGGTGGAAGGGAGTCATCCTCATCTGTGAGGGATCGTCAATGCTTACTACAGTACCTGGAAAGAGAAATAAAGATCCATCCTCTCCCCTACTGTACCTCCTTCCATCACCGAGCTTCCCTATTAATAAAAACACCCTCTGGCAGATCGACTGAAGGAACCATTTCAACTGCTGAGAAATCTCTGCATGTTCAACAAATTCATTTCAGGCAACATGAAGATGAAACAATACGACCTACCCCTCGGTACAGGCTGGGCCCGATTCCACTTTCACTCGTATTTTTCTTCATTGGGTAGTAGTGTTGTGCGTTAGTGAGATATAGTTATCTCGAGGGTAAGGGTGTAAAGAATTAAACCAGCCATCTTTTTTAAATACAAAAGGCTTGGTGCTGTGTTGTTTCAAATTGACTGACTGACTGCAATAGTAAGAAAACATACACACACAGACACACGCAGACACGAACACGCAAAGACACGCACACAGACACACAGTCACGCACACACACAGACTCAGACACACACACAGACGCAGACACACAGTCACGCGCACACACAGACGCAGACACACACACACACACACACACACACACAGACTCAGACACACACAGATATGAACTCGCAGACACACACACAGACACACACACACACACAAATATTGATCACAAACACCTATAAGGAGTCATCTGCAATCTAGGACTCCATGAGCAAAAGTGTAAATAGCAGCATATGTTGCCATGTTTTTAGATTTGAATTGCTTTAATGCACTAGAAATGATTGACTATTCCATCTCTAAGCCCCTTGGGCAATCACATTCTCACATTACACACATTATTAGGGTTGCCTACTGGGCTGCTGTCTCAGCCCACTGCAGTCTCATGTCTAAGTAGTGAGTTACTATCCCCTCCATTTTACACCCATCATGGCAACGTGTTGCCTGTGGATGACTAAAGTCTTTTTGGGAATTTTCTGAGCTCACAAGATTTGCTTGATTTCAGTGTAGCTTTTCACAAAGTTGAGCCTCAAATCAGCTCCCATCCCACCTGGGTCAACGACAAGTGGCTGCAATTTGAGAACCTAGTCTCACTGAGATTCTATTTCATTTCATCAATGCATTGGGTTTCCAAGTGAGAGCGGATGGTCTTTGATCTGCCATATGCTTACTCGGAGTGAAGGTAGAAGGATGTTTGGACTGTCCTGAAAATTTAGCTAAATTTTCCTTAATTCTCAATCGAATATTTGCCAGCCAAGAGCTAATGGCTTATTTTTGTTGGAGAAATGATATTGAGGGTAACACTCGGCTGGACCCGGAATAGGGACTCATTGCAGCCTGGAGGCTGGAATACCTTACAGAAACCACGGAGACTTGAAGAAAATCTGAAGGCGTGCTTGACCAGAAGGATTGTAATATTGCATGTTATTTCTTGTTTTCCTGCCTTTATATTTTTCTGTCAATTGAACAGAAGGTGAAGCTCTGATGCTGCCTGACCTGCTGTGTTCATCCAGCTCAACACTTTGTTATCTCTATTTAAGAAATTTGTTTTTGTGCATTTTGTAATCCAAAATGGCACCAATAAAATGAGTCATTCATTCATTCATGTGTTCATGTTTGGGCCGTTAACATTTTGTAGCTTCTATGAATTTTTACAATTCATCTCTCATCTTCTGTGCAAAGCCAGTTTCTAACTGAGAGGTAGAACCTCTGCATGTAGTGTAAAACATTGGTAAAGTCTGTTCTAGGAACCAGAACACATTATCTACTTACTTCTGTGGCATCTTATTTGACCCCTTGACGCTGCTCTATCATTTGATAAGATTGTGGCCAGTCTGATCATAGTTTTAACTCCACTTTTATGGCTGTCCATTCACTATCCTCTCCACTTTAACTCCCTTGTAGCCTGAAAATCTGTTTCACTCAGCACTGAATATATTCAATGAGCCAGCCTCCACTATTCCAATGTTACAACTGAATATTAAACATTGACTAATGTGTTGTGGGTTAAGCAAAACTTTAAAGAACAGAAAGATTTGAATTGATACCATTCCCACTGTCAGGGTGACCTGTTGTGCTATGTCTCACAAGTAGTACGCAATGTCAGTCTATGTTCATGAAGGCATCGTATCTGATGTTATAAAGATCTCAGTCTCCATCTTTCTACGGCCACTTGCAGCATGACGCACTGTGGAAGTGCACAACAATTTGTAACTAAATTGCTCAGTACCAGCCCAGATACAGCAATTGTAATTTATTGTATAGAACCACTACTGTGTGGAAGCAGGCCATTGAGTCCACACAGCCACTCTGAAGAGCATCTATGATAAATCCACCTAATGTATACATTTCCGGACACTGTGGGCAATTTAGCATGGCCCATCCACCTAACCTGCTCATCTTTGGACTATGGGAGGAAACCAGAGCACCCGGAGGAAACCCACGCAGACGGCAAAAATGTGCAAAGCCCACGCAGACAGTTGTCTGAAAGTGGAATCGAACCTGAGTTCCTGGTGCTGTGATGCAGCAATGCTAACCACTGAGCCAATGTGCCTTAGTACCACAATTATAATTTATTGTAATATAGCAGTTATAATTAATGTAGCTACCAGGAACTAATAAAAATCTGTTGAAACATTCAATGTTACGTGACCTACATGTTATGTGAGATATCAAAGTTAACCAGTCAGATGTTAAAAAGTCCGCAAGTGAATCTACAGCAGATGATGATGAGGTCAGAACAGATCAATTTTAAAGATTTGAATTGATATCATTCACAATTGTGGGACGACCCAATTGTAGATAATGAAGTAAGTTTACAGGCGTATCAGTAATTTTGTGCAAAACGCCAACAGGAACATGGTATTGGCCAAAAACAAATCTGTTTTAAGGTTTTGTTTGAGAGATAAATGCTGGCTAGGACACCAGAAAGAGTTTCCTGCTTCCTACTGAAATA
Organism: Stegostoma tigrinum; assembly: GCF_030684315.1. NCBI lineage: Eukaryota > Metazoa > Chordata > Chondrichthyes > Orectolobiformes > Stegostomatidae > Stegostoma > Stegostoma tigrinum. The sequence continues at coordinate 5,335,324 of NC_081382.1, forward strand.
TTGCCATGGAACTTTTGATTCCATCTGAGGACAGACAGAACCTTGGCTTTATCATCTCATCATGTCATCTTTGACTGTGCAACACTTCAGTATTGTGCTAGAGTGACAGCCTAAACACTATATGAGCTCAGAGAGAAATCATCTTCCCTTTTACCTTAAGCCATTTGGTGTTCCTCCTTAAGGTGGCTCCAAATGTGAGGACGTTTGCCCAAACCGGCAAATGCTTCAGAAGCAATACCAACCAAGCAGAGACCACCACCCTTGCTATGCGAGGCATGTGAGATCATAACAAAACACTGGATTGGGCATTGTATTTGGAAAAGCTGCCAGACCATTGGGAAGCCAGTCAGCTTACTCTGAAACACCCAGTTCAGTGTCTGCAAGACTTGTGAGCAAAATATCTGCCGTGAGTACAGGAGGCCAAGCAATGTTGTGATCTCCTGCCCTGGTTTTGACCAGGCGAAGCTATGTGGCCAGAGGGATGATCTAGTGAAGTTAAACTCTCAGGAAAAGACCTCTTGCAAGGTAAGATCAACACCTTTCCAAGCTCAGAGCTCATCGACATGAAGTATATAAGGAATCAGAGAATGGAAGACCTAATGGAATTGATGAAAACTTGACAAGAGATGATGGAGGAGAGATGAAGGTCAGATAGAAACAAAACAGAACTAAGGATAAACCTTGACTTGATTTGATTGGGTAGTGTGGGTGATAGTGAGCTGTCAGCTTGCTTAATGATTCCAATTTCCATTGAAGTCACGATTTGAACTTGGGAAGAAATGTAAAACAAGCTACCAATGTCCTGTCAGCTAATTCACTTTCTCACCCAAGTTTCCTAGAGGAATCTGAAGAGGTGCCCTGACAGCCAACAGTTACCAAAGTGTGCAGACCTTCCAATCTTTATCGTTAAAGCACTGAGTGAGAAAAAGGTGGAAGTGGAATTGAGGCGCAGCGCAACTTTGGGGTATCATGAACATTTCTACCAAAGAAGAGAGTTGAGAAAGTGAACACAAAGAGAGGATGGATCTCAAAGTGACAAGGACAGTGACTTCTGAAACCTTGGATTATGGGTTACCCTGGAAACAGGAAGCATGGAATTCAATTTGGAATCCATGCAGAATGAATCAGAAGTGAAAACAGAAATTGCTGGAGAAACTCAGCAGGTCTGGCTGCATCTGTGGAGAGGAAGGAGAGTTAAAGTTTCAGGTCCAGAATTATTTCACTCAGAGAGCTGTGAACCTGTGGCATTCTCAACCACAGGAGGCTGTTGGGGTCAGTGCGTTAGATATATTCAAGAGGGAGCTGGACATAGCCGTTGTAGTTTAAGGGATCAAGGGGTATGGAGAGAAAGACCGAGTGGGATATGGAAATTGCATGATCAACCTTGATCATATTGAATGGTTGTGCAGGCTGGCATAGCCGAATGGCTACTCCTGGAGCTGTTTTCTATGTTCCTCTATTTCTTTGGAACAGAATGAGTCAGAGCTAAAGATGGAGGTGTGAGAAGGAGACATGGCTGTGGTAGTGTTTTAGCAAACTCCTGTTCGCACTCATGAAAGGTAAAGATGGACCATTTTAGAAACTTTCTGTTCTTCACTCCCATGTGTTTTCTGGTTTGACCCAGTCTCCCCATTCACCTGTATTGATATCCCACAACCAGCTATTCAGAGCTGAAGCTGAGAGACTGCCGGTGCCTGAGCCAAGCTGACACTAGAGGGCGATTTTAATCTACTCACCATGTAGAAACAAGGAAGGGTTACAACATGGCCTGGAGGTGCCAGCAATTCTAACCTGAACAAGCAACAAGCGATCCTTCTGTACATTCTGAATGTGACGCCCTAATGACATTGTTGGATCCCGGCTGTAATTTTAACTTGTGCCTGAGCAAGGAAACAGCTTCAGCTGAACACCACGCTGAGGCTAATCGACCCTAAAATCGGTTGGAATATTATTCTCGCTGTCCTTTCTCCCCAAACCCCATGAGGAAAACTGAGTTTTCGCTACCTCCCACCCATCACAAGCTTTCAATGAGGCAATTGCAGAAACCTATCCTCATGGAGAGTGGGTTTTTGCCAGCAGTGGGTGGGAAATAGACCGCAGGCATGTTAATGTGATTCGTGAGAGATAGAATGGCCCAGACTTCTTTTCCAATTCACCTTAACACTAGCCAACCGAAAGCCCAACTGGAGTTATTATTCAGGACTGGTGTGGATTATCTCAGGAAATCAGAACACCATTTCTCTTTCCATTGCATTAACCATATCTATTTATTCTATTTATTTATCTTAAATGAGTGAGTGGCTGTACATAGAATGGATAAAGGAACATTTTACAAACACACTTAGTGTTTATCCAACAATAACACCAACAACATTTTCAAGGTTACCTGTTCCCTGGGGGATACTGGGGATTGGTAGTCTGAGGAGCTACCTCATGAACAAATACTTTCCTATAACATCTCTTCAGTTTATTTATGCATTATCTTTGCAAACACAATGAAACTGTGCTCGTCTACGGTGTGTGCAGGTTAAACATGGGTAGGAGGGGGCTTGATTCAGAAATTTCCATGGTAGCTTCCTCGTCATAGAACATAGAACATAGAACAGTACAGCACAGAACAGGCCCTTCAGCCCACAATGTTGTGCCGACCATTGATCCTCATGTATGCACCCTCAAATTTCTGTGACCATATACATGTCCAGCAGTCTCTTAAATGACCCCAATGACCTTGCTTCCACAACTGCTGCTGGCAACGCATTCCATGCTCCCACAACTCTCTGCGTAAAGAACCTGCCTCTGACATCCCCTCTATACTTTCCTCCAAACAGCTTAAAACTATGACCCCTCGTGCTAGCCATTCCTGCCCTGGGAAATAGTCTCTGGCTATCAACTCTATCTATGCCTCTCATTATCTTGTATACCTCAATTAGGTCCCCTCTCCTCCTCCTTTTCTCCAATGAAAAGAGACCGAGCTCAATCAACCTCTCTTCATAAGATAAGCCCTCCAGTCCAGGCAGCATCCTGGTAAACCTCCTCTGAACCCTCTCCAAAGCATCCACATCTTTCCTATAATAGGGCGCCCAGAACTGGATGCAGTATTCCAAGTGCGGTCTAACCAAAGTTTTATAGAGCTGCAACAAGATCTCACGACTCTTAAACTCAATCCCCCTGTTAATGAAAGCCAAAACACCATATGCTTTCTTAACAACCCTGTCCACTTGGGTGGCCATTTTAAGGGATCTATGTATCTGCACACCAAGATCCCTCTGTTCCTCCACGCTGCCAAGAATCCTATCCTTAATCCTGTACTCAGCTTTCAAATTCGACCTTCCAAAATGCATCACCTCGCATTTATCCAGGTTGAACTCCATCTGCCACCTCTCAGCCCATCTCTGCATCCTGTCAATGTCCCGCTGCAGCCTACAACAGCCCTCTACACTGTCAACGACACCTCCGACCTTTGTGTCGTCTGCAAACTTGCTGACCCATCCTTCAATCCCCTCGTCCAAGTCATTAATAAAAATTACAAACAGTAGAGGCCCAAGGACAGAGCCCTGTGGAACTCCACTCACCACTGACTTCCAGGCAGAATATTTTCCTTCTACTACCACTCGCTGTCTTCTGTTGGCCAGCCAATTCTGTATCCAAGCAGCTAAGTTCCCCTGTATCCCATTCCTCCTGACCTTCTGAATGAGCCTACCATGGGGAACCTTATCAAATGCCTTACTGAAGTCCATATACACCACATCCACAGCTCGACCCTCATCAACTTTTCTAGTCACATCCTCAAAAAACTCAATAAGGTTTGTAAGGCATGACCTACCCCTCACAAAGCCGTGTTGACTGTATTTGATCAAGCCATGCTCTTCCAGATGGTCATAAATCTTATCCCTCAGAATCCTTTCTAACACCTTGCAGACGACAGACGTGAGACTTACCGGTCTATAATTGCCGGGGATTTCCCTATTTCCTTTCTTGAAGAGAGGAATTACATTTGCCTCTCTCCAGTCCTCAGGTACGACTCCAGTGGAGAGCGAGGATGCAAAGATCTTCGCAAGTGGCGAAGCAATTGCATTTCTCGCTTCCCAAAGCAGCCGAGGACAAATCTGATCCGGGCCTGGCGACTTGTCAATCTTAATGTTTGACAAAATTTTCAGCACATCAGCTTCGTCTATCTCTATCCATTCCAGCATGCACACCTGCTCTTCAAACGTTTCATTCACTACAAAGTTTGTTTCTTTCGTAAAGACAGAAGCAAAAAACTCATTTAGGGCTTCCCCTACCTCCTCAGGCTCCACACACAAGTTCCCTATGCTATCCCTGATCGGCCCTACTCTTTCTTTGACCATTCTCTTATTCCTCACGTAAGTGTAAAATGCCTTTGTGTTTTCCCGGATTCCTTCTGCCAAGCCTTTCTCGTGCCCCCTCCTGGCTCTCCTCAGACCATTTTTGAGCTCCTTCCTTGCCTGCATGTAATCCTCTCTAGCTGAACTTGACCCTAGCTTCCTCCACCTTATGTAAGCTACCTTCTTCCTTTTCACTAGAAGCTCCACCGCTCTCGTCATCCAAGGTTCCCTAATCTTACCCCTTCTTGCCTGTCATCTTTCCAATATTCTTCATGTGACAGTGTCACTGAGGGGAACGGGTGGGGACCCTGTGACAGTGTCACTGAGTGGAGTGGGTGGGGACTCTGTGACAGTGTCACTGAGGGGAGCGGGTGGGGACCCTGTGACAGTGTCACTGAGGGGAGGGGGTGTGGACCCTGTGACAGTGTCAGTGAGGGGAGCGAGTGGGGACCTTGTGACAGTGTCAGTGAGGGGAGCGGGTGGGGACCCTGTGACAGAGTCACCGAGGGGAGCGGGTGGGGACCCTGGGACAGTGTCACTGAGGGGAGCGGGTGGGGACCCTGTGACAGAGTCACTGAGGAGAGCGGGTGGGGACCCTGTGACAGAGTCACCGAGGGGAGCGGGTGGGGACCCTGTGACAGAGTCACTGAGGAGAGCGGGTGGGGACCCTGTGACAGAGTCACTGAGGAGAGCGGGTGGGGACCCTGTGACAGAGTCACCGAGGGGAGCGGGTGGGGTCCCTGTGACAGTGTCACTGAGTGGAGTGGGTGGGGACTCTGTGACAGTGTCACTGAGGGGAGCGGGTGGGGACCCTGTGACAGTGTCAGTGAGGGGAGGGGGTGTGGACCCTGTGACAGTGTCAGTGAGGGGAGCGAGTGGGGACCCTGTGACAGTGTCACTGAGGGGAGCGGGTGGGGACCCTGTGACAGAGTCACTGAGGAAAGCGGGTGGGGACCCTGTGACAGAGTCACCAAGGGGAGCGGGTGGGGACCCTGTGACAGAGTCACTGAGGAGAGCGGGTGGGGACCCTGTGACAGAGTCACCGAGGGGAGCGGGTGGGGACCCTGTGACAGTGTCACTGAGTGGAGTGGGTGGGGACTCTGTGACAGTGTCACTGAGGGGAGCGGGTGGGGACCCTGTGACAGTGTCACTGAGGGGAGGGGGTGTGGACCCTGTGACAGTGTCAGTGAGGGGAGCGAGTGGGGACCCTGTGACAGTGTCAGTGAGGGGAGCGAGTGGGGACCTTGTGACAGTGTCAGTGAGGGGAGCGGGTGGGGACCCTGTGACAGAGTCACCGAGGGGAGCGGGTGGGGACCCTGGGACAGTGTCACTGAGGGGAGCGGGTGGGGACCCTGTGACAGAGTCACTGAGGAGAGCGGGTGGGGACCCTGTGACAGTGTCACTGAGGGGAGCGGGTGGGGACCCTGTGACAGAGTCACTGAGGGGAGCGATGGGGACCCTGGGACAGTGTCACTGAGGGGAGCGGGTGGGGACCCTGTGACAGTGTCAGTGAGGGGAGCCGGTGGGGACCCTGTGACAGTGTCACTGAGGTCAGCGGGTGTGGACCCTGTGACAGTGTCACTGAGGGGTGCGGGTGGGGACCCTGTGACAGTGTCACTGAGGGGAGCGAGTGGGGACCCTGTTACAGTGTCAGTGAGGGGAGCGGGTGGGGACCCTGTGACAGTGTCACTGAGGGGAGCGAGTGGGGACCCTGTGACAGTGTCACTGAGGGGTGCGGGTGGGGACCCTGTGACAGTGTCACTGAGGGGAGCGAGTGGGGACCCTGTGACAGTGTCACTGAGGGGAGAGGGTGGGGACCCTGTGACTGACAGTCACAGAGGGGAGAGGAGCGGGTGCGGTGAGAGGCTTGAGGCTGCCAGTCAGAATCAGATGGAGAGGTTGCCAAGATGGGGACCTTGAAATAGGCTGTCCGGATCATGTAGATTGCCATTCAGTTAGAGCTGATTGTGTTTCCATTTCCCCTCTCCCTCCTATGGCACCCCTACCCCCTGCTCTTCTGAGGCAGAGTTTGAAAATCATACAATTCTCAGAGAAAACTGGCCTCCTCTTTCTCTGAAAATGGTGATGGTTATTTTTGTTTGTCATGTAGGAAATGTAGAAACAGCCAATTTTGCACAAGGGAAGATTCCCCGAATATCAAGGTGATGATGGAATCTAACCTGTATTTAGTTGGTGACTGAGTGTTATCCTGGCCTTGGTGCCAGGAGGAGCTAAAACCAGGAAGTGCTGCAAATTCTCATCTGTGGCGAGAGGAAGGTTTATCGTTCAGATCTGTGGCCTTCCATCAGAACTGAGGAGAATTATGAGTTTAGAAGTCCTTGAGTAATTGGAAGGAGAAAGTAGGAAAAGAGGCAGGAGTAGGCCATTCAGCCCTTCAAGTGTCCTGCACCGTTCAACTAGTTCATGTCTGGCCTTCTGCCTCCACATCATATTCATCCCCATATATAACCCTTGATGCTTTTAGCATGTAGAGATAATCAATCTCTGCCCTGAACATAATGACTGAGCCCCCACAGCTCTCCGGGCCAGAGATTTGCAAAGGTTTACTTCCCTCCAAGTGAATGAAGTCTTCTCATGGCCTATCCTCATTCCGGGAGTGAGCCCCCCACCCCCTACCCCCACCGCTCCTCCTTCAGGAGAAGGTGGCTTCATGGCACTATCACTGGACTGCTAATCCAGCAACCCAGATAATGCCCCAGGGACCTGCGTTCAAATGCTGCCATGGCAGATAGTGGAATTGAATTCAATAAAAAATAATCTGGAATTAAAAGACTAATGATGACCATGAACCCATTGCTGATGGTCAATCATATCACTCTTGCAATAAAGGCCACCATACCATGTGCCTTTTTAAGCTGTTTGCTGCACTAAATACTAACTTTTAGCAACCCGTGATTCCAGATTCCCCAAGAAGTTCGGCACTTCCTAATCTGTTCACATTTACCAGATTTTCAAATCAAAACGGATTTGACATTTCTCCCCTTTGTGCTTCAACTTGCCAAAGTTTTGCCCTCTCAGTATTTCGAAATTGCCCTGCATCATCCTCACAGCTCACTATCCCCCCTAGTCTTGTGCCATCTGCAAACTTGGGAATATTACACAACGAGCTTTTTGTGTTTCATGGATGACACCCCCAAATCCTTCTGTAGCTTTCCGCAGTCTTTCTCCATTTAAATAATATTCAGCTCCTCTAACTCTTCCTGCCAAAGCTCACAATCTCTCACTTTCCCTGTTTTTTATTCCTTTATATTATATTTGCCAAGATTTTGCCAACTCACTTAAACCTGTCTATATTCCTCTGCATACTCTTTGTGTCAACTTCACCAAGTGCCTTCCCAACTATTTTTGCATCATCCATAAACTTGGTTACAGTACATTCACTTTCACATCCAAATAATTAATATATACTGTAGGTAACTATGGCTACATGTTGGCCTCTAACACTTTCAAAATGTATAGCATAAGCACTGTTTCCTGGTTATATCTCTACAACAAGATTATCATTTAGCTCTTTTTTACTGCACAACACTCGATCTAAAGGAATCATTCCCGAACTGTTTCTTCAATGTACTACCCTAGAAAACCATCTCACATTATATTCCAAGAATTTGTGCTCCATTGCCGTGGTACTAATTAGTTTTAACAAGTCTATGAGTGGATTATTTTCAGCTCATTGCTGTTTGTTAGTTCCACCCAAAAATATTCTATGTCTTGGAGTATAGAACAAAGGTCATTTCTCAATACAATGCTAATGCATTCTTCAATGAACAAGGCCACCATTTCCCAGCTTCCTGTGATCCCCTAATGCCACGTACTCTTGGATATTCAGGTCCCAAATTTGGCTTCCTTGTATGCCGATCGGGTCATACCCATGAATTGCTACTTGAGCTTACAATTCTACTGTTTTATTGTAAATGTTGCAGGCATTCAGGGTCTTCGATTCTTTTTGTTAAAGACTAGTTTTGTAAACACTGTCCCTATCTGCTGGTGCGTTAGAGTCACAGAGATATACAGCAGGGAAACAGAGCCTTCAGCCCAACATGTCCATGCCGACTAGATATCCAAGAAAAATCAAGTCCCATTTGCCAGTATTTGGCCTATATCCCTCTAAAACGTTCCCAATCATATACCCATCCAGATGCCTTTTAAACATTGTAATTGTACCAGCCTCTGGCAGCTCATTCCACACACGCACCACCCTGTGCATGAATGAGTTGCCCCTTTTAAGTCTATCCCGTCTAAAACTTACATTAAGTCCATCTAGTTTTGGACTCCACTACCCTAGAGAAAAAGACCTTGACAATTCTTAATTTTGCAACCTCTGATCTCCTGTCATACTCTGACTACCATCATCTTTATTGCTACTTTGACCTATTGCCTTGACTTTTAATATAAACAAAGGAACAGAGTAGGCCATTCAGCCCATTGAGTTTGTCCTGCCATTCAATATGATTGTTGCTGCTCAAACACTTCATTGCTTTTTATCCACTCCTCCACCAATGCCCTGTACACCACTGACAATCGGAAATCTATCAATCTCTAAACAATAAACAAACATTCTCAAAGTCTAAAGCTCCTCAACCCTCTGGGTAGAGAATTCCAAAAATTCACAATGCTCTGAGTCAAAAGACATCTCCTCATCTCAAACCTAAGTGGTTTTTTTTATTTTTAAATTGATCCCCCTAGTTCTAGATTCCCCAACCAGGGAAAATATCTTACCTGCATCTACCCTGTCTAACTCCCTACGTGTTTCAGAAACAGTGAGGACTGCAGATGCTGGAAGCAGAACCTATAGGTGTGAGGGCTGGAAAAGCACAGCAGGTCAAACAGCAGCCATGGAGCAGGAAGGTCAATGTTTCAGCCTGAAACCCTTTGTCAGGATGAAGGGCTTTGGCTCAAAACGTTGACCTTCCTGCTCCTCTAATGATGTCTGACTTGCTGTGCTTTTCCAGCCTCATGCCTATAGGCTCTTTTAAGGGCTCTGTAGATTTCAATGAGCTCACCTTGCATAATTTGCAATTCTAAAGAATACAGACCCTGTTTTCCAAATCTCTCTTTGTTGAACAGTCCTGCCATCCCAGGAACGGGTCTGGTGAACCTTCATTGAACTCCTTCTATGACAATAATATCTTTCCAGGGAAAAGGAGACCAAAACTGCACAGTACTCCAGGTGCAGTCTAACTAAGCTCCTGTACAATTACAGCAAGTCTTCACTAATCCTGCACCCAAACCTTCTTGTTATTAAGGTTAGCCTTCCATTAGCCTCCTTAATAGTTTGCTGCACCTGCACGTTGAACTTCAAAGTAAAAAACAGAGTTAACGTTTCGGGTCCGGTGAGCCTTCCTCAGAACTGGAAGGGTCACCGGATCCAAAATGTTAATTCTGAATTTTCCTACACAGATGCTGTCAGACCTGCTGAGCTTTTCCGGCAACTTTGCTTTTATTTTCCATTTCCTGACCTGTCTCACTCACAGTCACACCCTCCTGTTCCTGGCCACTGACCCGCATTGGCGATACTTTCAAATCAACCTGTTCAGCGATGTTAATACACACTTCTGGAGTAGGTAGGACTTGAACTTTGGTCTCCTGGCCCAGGGACGGGGATATTAAAACTACACCACAAGAGCCCCATTGAGAATATCAGATGATTAACTCATTAACTAGTCTAGCTGCTCTCAGTTAATAATTTCATGGAAAGTTTGCACATCCCTGTTTAAACCTAAAAGGAACTTAACTCACTACTTTTAAAGCATAACTTTCCTCTTTTCAACAGTCATTTTTACCTACTTGCTATGGTAAAGAAGAATTAGATTTTGAAAAGAGTTCTACCTTTACAATCACCTCAGTAAGCCAACTCCTGGTTCACACTCAGTGCTACTCCGGTCGCAGTTGGTAGGAATGCTGGATAAGTCAAATCCAGATTGAAACCTGGTAGATCATATGTTTAACTTTTGCAGGTGATTACTGTAGTAGTTAGTGACTGGAGCACATTCCCACAAGTTTACAGACACAAGGAATCATTATAACTACAATAGTTAGAAAGATCTTAACACTAACACTGTCCTTTTACAGATGCTGAATTCCAGAGAAATTACATTCCTATCTCCACACTTCTGGATTTTCACTTCATTGATTTATCCTGGTTTCTGTTCCCTTGGATGATGGACGTAATTTTATGATTCATTTCCAAGAACAATTCTCATGTCTTAACTTGCCCAATTTAAATATCAAGGGCCTCTTTCTGTGTTCTAAAACTCCAAGACTTTCTTAACTCTCTCTGTTTTAACATAGTTATGGACAAAGATAGGACAGGCCCACAGGTTAAGGTAGTAAACTGGAGCAGGGCCAATTTTGGGGCCACTAGGCGGGATCTAGCAGAGATCAATTGGGTGAGTCTGTTTAAAGGAAAAGGGACCACTGGCAAATGGGAGGCTTTAAACGTGTGATAATAAGAGTCCCAGAACTGTATGTCCCTGTTAGGATAAAGGGAAAAGCTGGCAGGTCGAGGGATCCCAGGCTGTTAAGGGATATTGAGGCTCTGGTCTGGAAAAAGAAGAAGGTACACATTGGGTTTAAGCTATCAGGCTCAAGTGAATCCCTAGATGACGAGGAAAAGTGTGGGAGCACGCTGAGAACACAGAACATAGAACAATACAGTGCAGAACAGGCCCTTCAGCCCTCGTTGTTGTGCCGACCTGTGAATTAATCTAAGCCCATCCCCCTGTACTATCCCATCATTATCCATACGCTTATCCAAGGACTGTTTAAATGCCCCTAATGTGGCTGAGTTAACTACATTGGCAGGCAGGGCGTTCCACGCCCTTACCACTCTCTGAGTAAAGAACCCGCCTTTGACATCTGTCTTAAATCTATCACCCCTCAATTTATAGCTATGCCCCATTGTACAAGCTGAAGTCATCATCCTCGGAAAAAGACTCTCACTGTCCACCCTATTTAATTCTCTGATCATCTTGTATGTCTCTATTAAATCCCCTCTTCGCCTCCTTCTCTCCAGTGAGAACAGACCCAAGTCCCTCAGCCTTTCCTCATAAGACCTTCGCTCCAGACCAGGCAACATCCTGGTAAATCTCCTCTGCACCTTTTCCAATGCTTCCACATCCTTCCTGTAATGGGGCGACCAGAACTACATGCAATATTTCAAATGAGGCTGCACTAGTGTTTTGTACAGTTGCAGCATGATATCACGGCTCCAGAACTCAATTCCTCTACCAATAAAACCTAACACACCATAAGCCTTCTTAACAGCACTATCAACCTGGGTGGCAACTTTCAGGGAGCAATGCACATGGACACCAAGATCCCTCAGCACATCCACACTACCAAGAATCTTTCCATTGACCCAGTATTCTGCCTTCCTATTATTCCTCCCAAAGTGAATCACCTCACATTTATCAGTATTAAACTCCATTTGCCACTTTTCGGCCCAACTCTGCAGTTTATCCAAGTCTCCCTGTAACCTGCAACATTCTTCCACACTGTCCACCACTCCACCAACTTTAGTGGCATCTGCAAACTTACTAACCCATCCACCTATGCTTGCATCAAAGTCATTTATAAGAATGACAAACAGCAGTGGTCCCAAAACAGATCCTTGAGGCACACCACTAGTAACCAGACTCCAGGCTGAATATTTTCCATCAACCACCACTCGTTACCTTCTTACAGAAAGCCGGCTTCTAATCCAAACTGCTAAATCTCCCTCAATCCCATGCCTCCATATTTTCTCCAATAGCCTACCATGTGGAACCTTATGAAAGGCTTTACTGAAACCCATGTACATCATGTCAACTGCCCTACCCTCATCCATATGCTTGGCCACCTCATCAAAAAACTCAATGAGGTTTGTGAGACACGACCTGCCCTTGACGAATCCATGCTGACTATCTCCAATCAAATTGTTGCTTGCTAGATGGTTATATATCCTATCTCTTATAATCCTTTCCAAAATTTTTCCGACAACAGACGTAAGGCCCACTGGTCTATAATTACCCGAGTCATCCCTACTGCCCTTCCTGAACAAGAGCACATCATTTGCAATCCTCCAGTCCTCTGGTACTAAACCTGTAGACAATGAGGACTCAAAGATCAAAGCTAAAGGCTCCGCCATCTCCTCCCTAGCTTCCTAGAGAATCCTCAGAAAAATCCCATCCGGCCCAGGGGCTTTATCTACCTTCACACCTTCTAGAATTGATAACACCTCCTCCCTACTAGCCTCAATCCTTTCAATTCTAGAAGGTATGAAGGTGTAACTCAGTCTTCTCCTCTACAATATTCTCCCTTTCCTGGGTGAAAACAGATGAAAAATAATCATTTAACACCTCTCCGATCCCCACAGGATCCACACACAACTTCCCACTTCTGTCTTTGGCCCTATTCCTACCCTAGTCATCCTCTTATTCCTCAAATACCTATAGCAAGCTTTAGGGTTCTCCTTTATTCTACCTGCTAATGACCACTCATGTCCCCTCCTTGCTCTTCTTAACTCTCTCTTTAAATCCTTCCTGGCTAACCTGTAACTCTCCATCGCTTCATCTGAACCATCTCGTCTCATCGTCACATAAGCCTCCATCTTCCGCTTAACAAAAGATACAATTTCTTTGGTAAACCACGGTTCCATTACCTTATCACTTCCTCCCTGCCTGACAGGAACATACCTATCAAGGACACGCAATATCTGTTCCTTAAACCAGCTCCACATTTCAATTGTCCCCATCTCCTGCATTTTGCTACCCCATTCTATGCCTCCTAAGTCTTGCCTAATCGCTTTATAATTGCCCTTCCCCCATCTATAACTCCTGCCCTGTGGCATGTTCCTATCCCTTTCCATCGCTAATCTAAACATAACCGAATTATGGTCACTCTCTCCAAAGTGCTCACCTCCCACTAAATCAAACACTGGCCTGGTTCATTACCAAGTACCAGATCCAGTGTGGTGTCCCCTCTTGTCGGCCCTTCGACATACTGTGTCAGAAAACCCTCCTGCACACATTGGACAAAAACTGATCCATCCAACGTTCTAGAGTTATAGCATTTCCAGTCAATGTTGGGGAAGTTAAAGTCTCCCATAATGACCATCCTGTTCCTTTCACTCCTGACGAGAACTGTTTTGCCAATCCTCTCCTCCACATCCCTGGAACTTTGCGTTGGCCTATAAAAAACTCCCAGCAGTGTGACCGCTCCTTTCCTGTTTCTGACCTCAGCCCATACCACCTCAGTAGCCAAGTCCTCGTCAAAAGTTCTTTCAGCAACTTTTATACCCTCCCTGACTAACAAAGCCACACCACCCCATCTTTTACCACCTTCCCTGATCTTTATGAAAGATCTAAACCCTGGAACCTGCAACATCCATTCCTGACCCTGCTCTATCCATGTCTCCGAAATGGCCACAACATTGAAGTCCCAGGTTCCTATCCAAGCTGCAAGCTCACCTACCTTATTCCGGATACTACTGGCTTTGAAGTAGACACACTTCAAACCAGCTTGCTGTCTGCCAGCACAATCCTGTGACAGTGAGGTCCCGTCCATGTCCTCCCCGCTCTCATCTACCTGTGTATTAGAGCTACACCACAGGTTCCCATCCTCCTGCTGAGCTAATTTAAACCCACCCGAATAGCACTAGCAATTTTCCCACCCAGGATATTAGTGCCCCTCTGGTTTAAGTGGAGACCGTCCTGTTTGTAGAGGTCCCACCTTCCCCAGAATGAGCCCCAATTATCCATGTACCTGAAGCCCTCCCTCCTTCACCATCCCTGCAGCCACGTGTTCAGCTGAAATCTCTCCCTGTTCTTCGCCTCGCTATCATGTGGCATGGGTAACAAACCAGAGATAACCATTCTGTTTGTTCTAGCTCTCAGCTTCCAACCTAGCTCCCTGAAATCCTGCCTGACATCCCTATCCATCTTTCTACCTCTGTCGTTGGTACCTATGTGGACCACGACTTGGGGCTGGTCACCCTCTCCCCTCAGGACCCCAAAGACACGATCCAAGACATCACGGACCCTGGCACCTGGGAGGCAACACACCAACCGTGAGTCTCTTTCATCCCCAACAAACCTTCCATCTGTCCTCTAACTATTGAATCCCCAATGACTAACACTCTTCTCCTATCCCCCCTTCCCTGCTGGGCAAGAGGGACAGACTCTGTGCCAGAGACCTGCACCCCAGTGCATGCCCCCAGGTAAGTCCCTACCCCCAACAGTATCCAAAACGGTATACTTGTTTTTCAGGGGAACGACCACAGGGGATCCCTGCACTGACTGCTTTTTCCCCCTTCTAACAGTTACCCAGCTTTCTTCACGCTTAGGAGTAACTACTTCCCTGAAACTCTTATCTGTCACAGACTCTGCCTCCCGAATGATCTGAACTTCATCCAGTTCCCGCTCCAGTTCCCTAACGCAGTCTTGGAGGAGCGAGAGTTGAGTGCACTTCCTGCAGATGTATTGGATGGGACACTGATGGCGTCCCTCACCTCAAACAGCATGCAGCAGGAACATTCCGCTCCCTGCACTGCCATCCCTGCTAGTCTCCTTATCAGAAAGTAAATTAAAAAAAGAGAAGCTCACCTGGTTTGTCCCTGGTGTATAAGGTCAGAGGAGGTGGATGGGTGGGAGGCCCTACAAGGGTAGGGTCTTAGGTTTAGAAAACACTCACTTATATCGCTGAGGGGAACAAAAAGTCCCTCCTTACCCAGAAACCTCTGCTGTCCGAGGTGCTGCTTTCCCGACAGGCCCCTGGTCCAAGCTCCCGCTCTTCCTGCTGCTGAAAACAGAATTACTCTATGACTATGGCTCTAGACAATGCAGTCCTTGAATGGAGGAGGTTCAGAATTTCTCTCAAAATGATCGTAGCAGAGAAAACTTCAGCGTTTATCCTTGATCAATGGGTCATCATGTCTCAGGAGTTTACTACAAAGGGGAGTGGATATATTGAGAACGGTGAGAATTCCATTGGCTATGACCGGAATCATTGAACTACAGAATGGTCACAACACAGCGGGAGGCCATTCGCCCATTGAGCTAATGCACTTACATGCAATTCACCTCATTTGACCCTACTGGCTTCAAATCTTAACCCTGAATTTATTTCAAATTTCTGTTAGCTCTGCCCTTATTAGAGAAACCAGAAAGAAGTATGTTTTATTAACAAAGATCAGAGAGAATTAGATTCCCAGTTCCATCACATCTGGGAGCAAATGATAGGGAATAAAAATCTGGTCCCCCAGCAGAAGTGTCAAAGTAAGCATACTCACCTTTGAACTTGCATTCAGACTTTCTCCAGCAAAGGTGTTGTCACAATGTCAGTGTCCTTCTGTCCTGTACATTCAACAAGGGGATGTAAAGACCCCTTTTCTGCTTCCCTTCCCCACAGTGCCATAGGAAGGATGTTGTTAAACTCAAAAGGGTTCAGTAAAGATTTACAAGGATGTTGCCAAGGTTGGAGGGCTTGAGCTACAGGGAGAGGCTGAACAGGTTGCAACTATTCTCCCTGGAGTGTTGGAAGCTGAGGGGTGACCTTGTGGAGGTCTATAAGATCATGAGGGGCCTGGGTAGAGGGAATAAATAAGGTCTTTTCCTTAGGGTAGGGGAATCCAAAACTAGAGAGTATACAGCTAAGGTGAGAGGGGAAAGATTTAAAAGGGACCTAAGGGGCAATGTTTTCACACAGAGGGTAGTGCATGAATGGAATGAGCTGCCAGCGGAAGTGGTGGAGGCTGGTGTAATTACAACATCTAAAAAGCATTTGGATGGCCATATGAATAGAAAGCATTTAGAGGGATATGGGCCAAATACTAGCAAAAGGGACTAGATTAATTTAGGATATCTGGTCCTCAAGGGCTAGTTGAATTGAAGGGTCTGTTTCTGTGCCATACAACTCTATGACACTATAGCTGTAAGCATGCTTGTAGAGAGGTGCACTAAAATTTTCTACATGATGGTTCATGACTCAGCTCAGAAAAATTTCTACCTCCAAAAACACCAATCAGTGCATTCACTGAGCTCTGACTCCAGTGGGGAGCTGAAGTTATCTGTGCTGCTTGGGATTATGCTGCTGAAGTATTTTGAAATGGTTTCTGCTCCCATAACAAGATTTCCAAAGAAGAGGATCAGCACATGTAAAGGACTTGTCAGCCTAAAGAAACTTACACAGGATGACCAACAAATGCCTGGGCTGAATTGGCAACATTTAGCTTGGGGCACAATGCTGACCAGAAGTGCATTCTGTCATTGATTTTTATTCAGGTCACATTGCCTTTCTTAAATCTGCCTGGGGAGGTTACTTCTCAATCTGGTCTAGAACACACAGCACAATCCAATCTATTCTGTTGGGGTGCATTGCAGATCTGCTTGCCGTGCTCTACCTACAAATGCTGCCCCGGAAGGGGAAAAAAGAAAGTCACCCTTATCATCTGAGTTAAAACTTGTTCCACCATTAGTGCAAGACCACAGTGAAGCCACAACTGGTTTTGTGCCATATCTAACTTCAGTTACCCATGGATTTATCCAATAAACCAAATACACAGACTAACTTCACCACCCACTTTCTAGACAGGTTTTAATTTGCAATTACCATTTTTCTCAAACCATGTTTTTATGAAGCTACAAGGTTTTATTAACATTTGTCAGGAGTTTCATTCCATTGGTTAAGCCAACCCTAGCTTCAAAATGAATATATAAACATCTGTAATTCATGTTTACCACGGGGCGATACGGTGATATCGTGGTTAGCACTGCTGCCTCACAGCACCAGAGACCTGGGTTCGATCCCATCCTTGGGTGATTGTCTGTGTGGAGTTTGCACATTCTCCCCATGTCTGCGTGGGCTTCCTCCAGGTGATCCAGTTTCCTCCCACAGTCCAAAGATGTGCAGGTTGGGTGGGTTGCTCATGGAAATATAGGGTTATGGGGACAGGTGGAATGCTGTTTGGAGGGTTGGTGTAGACTTGATAGACCAAGTGACTTCTTTCTTGACTGCAGGACGTCCCATGTAAGTATTAATGTCGCATGTAGTTCCCCAGTTTTAGGAAGGTATGCACATTCAGATTTTCTGCATGCCACAGGATTTGCTAATCAGTCATATTTAATATAATCAAAGGAAGCTCACAAACAAGCAATAGATACAGGATGTACAAGTGTTTAGTATTTTAAAAGTCCCCAATACAGACAAAAAGGAAGAAGTCAGGAACAGTGTTCGGAGCCAATGAATACAATTTGCTGTGAAAATAAAGATAGGTTTAAAGCGCGAAGTGAAAGATATCAAAGGGACTGAGGGGCAAGGTTTTCATGCCGAGGGTGGTGCGTGGATGGAATGAGCTGCCACAGGAAGTGGTGGAGGCTGGTACAGTTACAATATTTAAAAGGCATGTGGACGAGGGTATGAATAGGAAGTTATTCATGTTTTACGTACCTGCAAATAGTACAGCGATTTCCGGCTAAGGCCAGATCCCGGGTTAAATCCAAACATCCAAAACATCTCTGATGAAGGGTCTAGGCCCGAAACGTCAGCTTTTGTGCTCCTGAGATGCTGCTAGGCCTGCTGTGTTCATCCAGCCTCACATTTTATTATCTTGGAATCTCCAGCATCTGCAGTTCCCATTATCTCTGAGCCAAAAATTACTGTACAGGTCTTTCCCCACTACTGTTAGCTTCACCAAAATTTCCCAACCTCCTCACCATTAAAATGCACTGAATAATTTGAAGTTGCCACGTTTGCATGGAGGGCAGATTTGAAGCTAACCACAGAAAGTTTAATCTTGTAGCTTGAGTTTATTTTAACAATGTGATTATGGTTAGTCACTCACAATCAATGAAAAATTAACCATTAGGAATATCTCACTCTTTCAGATCTTAATCGCTGGTGAAATGTAAAATGTACATTTCGTATGACTTTTTAAATGCACCTTGCTGCTTTCACCGCCATCTCATCTTTTCTTCCCCCTCTTTAATCTGCCTGATTCAATATTCAATTCAACCACTTGTACACTTCCTTCTCAGTCATAGAGTAATAGAGTTGTTCAGCATGGAATCAAGCCCCTCCCCTATCCATGCTGACCAGATACCCTAAATTAATCTAGTCCCATTTGCCAGCATTTAGCCCATAACACTCTAAAAGCTTCCTATCCATGCCCTCTTCCACATGACTTTTAAATGTTGTAATTGTACCAGCCTCCACCACTTCCTGTGGCAGCTCATTCCATACACGCACCACCCTCTGCATGAAAACATTGCCCCTTAGGTCCCTTTTATTTTGTTCCCCTCTCACCTTAAACTGATGCAACTCTAATTTTGGACTCCCCTACCCTGGGGACAAGACCTTGACTATTCACCCTACCCATGTCCCTCATGATTTTATAAACCTCTATAAGGTCATCCCTCAGCCTCCTACACTCCAGAGAAAATAGCCCCAGGCTATTCAGTCCTCACATTGTTTAATTTTGCAACCCTTCAATCTGGTAATTTAAGGCGATATATGATTGCTTGCCTTATTTATTCAGGTCTTAGATACTGTTTCCTTTGCAGTGACATTCCCAGCTCACAGATTAAGCAATCTTCATGCAAAATAACATTATAAATTTAAACATAACAGGGCAGTCTAACTAATGGCAGACCGTGCTAGGTAATAAATTAAGAAATGGGCCATTTTCTTGTAAAGAGTCCCCAAGTAAACCTCTGAAAGCAAATGGCTTAAATCATGCATATAAATCGGCACAATGATCAGTTTTCCTGGTTATCCATGCATATTTAGTATCATTCTGTCTCTACAGCGAATCGAGAAAAGAGTCTGAATAAAGAGCTTCAGAGATCTTTGAGGAGATAAACGGGGAAGAAGATGATGCCAAATATCATTAACAAATCCAGCCATGATCAAGATACTGACCCAACAGCAGTTACTGAAGAAAAGCCAATACCTGGAGACCTGGGGTGGGTGGTGGACACTCACCAGATGTGAAGGGTTCAATATTTCAGGGTTGGGATGGGGCAATAATTGTAACATCACCACAGTCGCTGTGTCTCCATATTCATCCGTCTTCAGCCAACAGAGCTGAGAGCCCTCCATCCAGACTTGTTGCCGGTTTGCAGTGCCGGAGGGAAGGTAGACATTATCTCCAGGTCCGGCTTGAGTTTGGGCACTCCCCCTGGTGGGATGGCCACAGCAGACCGGCAAAGCGGGCACAGGAACGTGTCATCCAGCTTCATGAAGATGCAAATCCTGGCCAGGCACTCCATACAGAAGGTGTGGCCACAGGGCAGCAGTAGTGGCATCTTGGAGGCATTGTCGTAGACCAGGAAACAAACCGGGCATTCGAGAGGTGCCCTGTGTGGCTCAGTGCCCATTCTCTCAACCACAGCCGTGTGCTCAGCGATCACTAGCGAGCCATTCTGGATAGGGACGCACATCCTAGGGAAGTTGTACAAACACCAGATTGCAACCAGACTGTCCACACAATAGACTCCCAAGCTGAGAAATATCCCACTCTCTTCTTGCCTCAGTGTTATTGGTTTTTTGCAGTATTCTTAATTTCGAGACTGTCGTTTTCTCAGTGGGAAACTGCTCCTATGGAGATGTGTGATTGGTGCTGATTATGCCTGGGTACAGGGTAGGTCAAGCTCCTATCTCTGGCACCTCTCTCTTTGCTTCTCTCTCTCTTCCGCGCCCCCCCCCTCTCTCTTTCTCTCTCTCTCTCTGTTTATTTCTCTCTCTCTTCCTCTCTCTCTCTCTTTCTCTCTCCGTCCTTCTCTCTCTTTCTGTTTCCTTCTCTCTCTACCCCCTTCTCTCTTTCCATCTCTGTTTGCTTCTCTCTCTCTCTCTCCTTTTCTTTCCCTCTCTGCTTTTCTCTCTCTTTCTACCCTTCTGTCTTTCTGTTTGCTTCCCTCTCTCTCCCCCACTTCTCTCTCTCTCTGTTTACTTCTCTCTCTCTCTTTCCTTCTCTTTTCCTCTCTGCTTTTCTCTCTTTTCTCCCCTTCTCTCTCTCTGTTTGCTTGCCTGTGTGTGTGTATCTGTGTGTGTGTGTCTGTGTTTATGCGTGCGTGTGTGGTGCGTGTGTGTGTGTTTGTGTGTGTGTGTGTGTTTGTGTGTGTGTGTGTTTGTGTTTGTGTGTGTTTGTGTGTGTTTGTGTGTGTGCGTGTGGGTGTGTGTGTGTGCATGTGTGTGTGTGTTTGTGTGTGTGTGTGTGTGTGTGTGTGTGTGTGTGTGTGTGTGTGTGTGTGTGTGTGTGTGTGTGTGTGTGTGAACAAATCATTATTCGCAGCAAACTGCCCAGCTTTCAGGACAACATCGAACACAACACCACACAACCCTGTCATGGCAATCTCTGCAGGACATATCACATTGAGGCTCTTTAAACTTTGGAGAGAGAGTGAATGCTGATACAGGACATTGGGGGAAATCAGTAACTGCGAGCAGCCAATGAAGTGAGGTATAGTTGGATTGTAGAGCTCTAGATGGCAGGAAGCCTGTTGCACGAGCAGATTTTGAGTAGATTTATAGAATCCCTACAGTGTGAAAGCAGGCCATTTGGCTGATTGAATCCACACTGACCCTCCAAAGAGCATCTGGGCCCACCCTGGCCCTGCAATTCCCACAGCCAACCCACCCAACCTGCACATCTTTGGACTGTGGGAGGAAACTGGAGCACCCAGAGGAAACCCACGCAGACACGGGGAGAATGTGCAAACTCCACACAGACAGTCGCCCGACGCTGGAATCGAACCCAGGTCTTTGGCTTAGTGAGGCAGCAGTGCTAACCACTGAGCCACCGTGCTGCCCCAATGGACGGAGTCAATGGCTGGTTTTTGTGATTGGCTGGGCTGCCCAGGGCCCAGCTGGGCTGCTGTGGAGCAGAACAGTTTGACCTCCTCCCAGAAGCAGTCAATTTCTTGAATGTATTTAAAACAGTCTCCAGAACAATATGTTCTTGAACTGACAGGATAATGGATCTGATTAGATTTACGTCAGCGTAATGAACTTGAATCAGTCAATAATCCTGTGCAACTAACAGAGAGAATTTAGTTGATTGTGCTCAGCAGGGAGTTGGGTAAGCTGCAGACCACACCTTTCCATTCAGGTTAAAACTTACTTCAGAGAATGGTGACAACTGGCACATCAGTCCGAGTGTGTGATAAAACTGGAGATGAATCATAGCAGAACAGAAGATATGTACGCATTCATGAAGGGCAAGAACTCGTCAAGTATAACTAAAGAACTATGAGAGAAGTGAGATTTGTACAAACTAAAAGGAATGATTTAGACGCAGGCAGACAAAGCATGATGATCCCACCAATAGAGGATGATTGAGTAAAGGGATAGAAAGAACATGATCGAAGTAACAAATAAAGAATTGCAAGAAAAAGCTTTCAAGGCCTTGAGGGTAGTTCAGACTGTTATAACCCTCTAACTGACATCTGCAGATGATATTATGCTGGAAACCAGGAACTGGTAGATTTATTAAATAGCAGAGATAACACGGTGTGGAGCTGGAGGAACGCAGCAGGACAGGCAGCAGCAGAGGAGCAGGAAAGTCGATGTTTCAAGTCGAGACCCTTCTTCTTCAGTTCTCACGATCTCTTTATTAAATAGGAGCCTTGAAAATATCACTCAGATAAAGGAGAAACGTAATACTTTCAGTAGAGGTTTCTAAAAATGATGGAGAAACTAATAGGATTAAATCAGGCAAATTGCCAGACCTGTTGTTTTCTACCCCAGGGCATTGAAAGAAGAAGGTAAGCAATTGTTGATTTATCAGTCATATTCTTTGGAAACTCTCTTGATTTAGGAACTTAGATTTAGATTTTATTGTCACATGTACTCAGGTGCAGGAGTACAGTGAAACGCATATAATGCCATCTTCTTAAGTACGAACGTATGTAAAACATAGGTACAAAATAGTAAAAGGACAGAATTAAAACGTTAAGTATTACCTTCATAGAAGAAGTAGAAAAATAAAGAAATAAGGTAATAGTCAGTATTAAAAGTTCTTCTTAATTTAAACTAAAGAAATTAAGTTAAAAGTTCAGCAGTCTGTGATGAGTCCTCTGTTTGTCTCAGTCTCTTTGGATTAGATCACTGCTAAAGTCAGCCAACTAGAGACAAACTAGAATATTATAGAAGCACAATGCAAAATACGGTAGATGCTGGCAATATTAAATAAAAACAGAAAATGCTGCTTTTTAAAAATTTCTTCCAACATAGAGCATGGGTTTCCCTGGCTGGATCAGCATTTATAGTCCATCCCTAGACGTCCCTGAGAAAGTGGTGGTGAGCTGCTTTCTTGATCCGTTGCAGTCCATGTGCTGTGGGTTGACCCACAATGTCCTTGGGGAGGGAATTCCAGGATCTGGACGCAGCATGGACTCTGCAGGTCTGGCAGTATTTGCAGGGGGAGAAAGACTATTTATGTTTCAGGTTGGCTGATGTTCATTGGAACTGAGAAAAGTTGGAGCTCACAGGTTTAAAGCGAGCGAAAGAAGGACATGTGGGAAAATGATTGAAAGGGAAGGCCTGATGATTGAGTGGGAGATTATTAAACAACAAGAGAATCGATGGTTCAAGGCGAAAAGGGGTAGCAATGGACATTGTAGGAATAAAAGGGCGTGCCTGGAGGAAATGTGAATGATAAAATATTTTCAAAACAGCTTAGTGCCTAATTTTAATGAGGATGAAGTCAGAATGTATTTCACCTCATTTCAGATGATGGTTCGACCGATGAATGAATGATTTGGATGCCTGTGTGTTTTATTGTCGCAAGTATCTAGGGAGATACAGTGAAAAGTGTTCTGTTGCCACGATCTGGTGCCATTTTGAAGTACGGAAGATGAAAAAAAGACTTAAATAGAGTTTATCTTCATCAGGCAGGATCCTAGCCAAGGCTCTAGGGCTTCTGTCAGGCCCCTGCTCCAGGCCTACCACATCCTGGAGCCCTTGCTATGAACATTGACACCTCCAAGGCCAATCTGCCGCTGCTGAAAGAGTCTGTGTTCTGGGTCTACCACAGCCAGGAGTCTGTACTCCACCATCGCAATAGCCGACACTCACCAGGCCTATGAGCCAGGAGTCACTGCTGACGCTGCAATGTCGGTTTGGCACAGTATGTAGTCCGTCTGCTCGAGGCAATCTGTACTCTTTTTCTCCCTCTCCACTCCATCTCTTTTTTCTTTAAGTGACCAGGGAAGTTTGGACCTTAATGGTTTTGAATGTTTTGACAGCTACCGCTATGACCATGTGCGTCAGCTTGTTGAAAGAACGATCTACAGGAGGGTGACTCTGACAAACAGGAAATACCCAATGCTTACAAGCTTGCACCTGAAGCTTTTAGTTGAAATTTGGGCCCACAAGACAGAAACCTTATTGGACATTTGTGGAACTTATGACGGAGAAAGGAATGCTGTGGGATCAATGGTTTGGAGTATTCTGTGGATGGTATTTGGGTTAGTATACAAAAGCTATTTGTTTTCAATTAATGATGGAATGTTTTGGAATTACTGTGCATCTAAAACCATTGAATTTGTATTACAAAAACGTGGCTTGGCTTTGTTCTATTTTATCTTTATGTCTTTTGTTTAATAACCTTCTGTTTTATTGTTAAGGCAAAATCTGCAGCATTGCATACTTGTGTTTCAGTGAGTGACCACTTTGTTAAAACCAGAGTAAATTAAATTACAATCTATCCAGCTGGGTTCTTGTCTAGGGCCTGATTTATCTGGTAATAACATCAGCTGAGACTGGAACAGCGGGTGAAGAAAGGGTACAATGTACTTTCCTTAATAAAGTTAGGCATGGAATATAAAAGTTAGGGGTATAGGAGAAATATGAAACAATAGTAAGACTACCACTTGAGTACTCTGTGCGCTTCTGGTCACATCATTACAGAAAGGATATAATTACATTAGAGAGGGGACAGAAGAGATTTGTGAGGATTGGATAATTGTGGCTATGAAGAAAGATGTGACAGGCTGGGATAGCACTGTGTGGAGCTGGTAGAACGCAACAGGACAGGGTGGGGTTGTTCTCCTTGGAACAGAGGACACTGCAGGGAGATTCAGAGTCAAAGACTCCTACAGTCATACAGAGTAGAAACAGGCCTTTCAGTCCATCACATCTACGCCAACCAACAAACACCAAATTACACTAATCCCATTTACCTGTACTTGGTCCATGGCCTACTATGCCCTGGCATTTTAAGTACTCCTCCAGATGCTTCTTAAATGTTGCGAGAGTGTCTGCCTCCACCACCATCTCAGGCAGCACGTTCCATATATCCACCACCCCCTGGGTGAAAGAAATCTTACCTCAGATCTCCTTTAAGCTACTTGCTCCTCACCTTAAATTGATACCCTCTTTTCTTAGACATGTCTGCTATGCGGAACAGATTCTCATGATCTACTCTGTCTACGCCCCTCATAACTTTGTACACCTCAATCAGATCCCCCCCTCAGCCTCGACTGTTCCAAGGAAGCCAAACCAGTCTCTCCTCAGAGTGGAGACTTTCCATTACAGGCAATATCCTGGTGAATCTCCTCTGAACCCTCTCCAGTGCAATCACCTCCTTCCATCAGTGTGGTGACCAGAGCTGCACACTGTATTCCATCTGTAGCCTAACCAATGTTTTATTCAGTTGCAACTTGCAAGGGAAGGCAGGCATCACCATACCTCCTTCATCACCTTGTATATTTATGCTTACACCTTCAAGGATTTATGGACTTGTGCACTAAGGTCCCCTTGTTCCTCAGTACTTCCTCAGGACCTACTATTCATTGTATCAATCCTTCCCTTATTAGACCTCTCAAAACGCATCACTTAGCCCTTATCAAGGGTTAAATTCCATCTACTATTGGTCTGCCCTATTTGCAAACTGATTAATATCAGGCTGTAGCCTGAGACCATTGTCCTCACCATCGATAACCCCAACAATTTCCATGTCATCTGCATTTAATTATAGTTTTTACAATCACATTTAAGTTGTTAATGTACATAACAAACAGTAAGAGTGACAGTACTGATCCCTGCGGTACACTGCTGGTCACAGGCTTCCATTCACAAAAACAACCCACTACCATCGCTTGTTGCCTCCTACATGTGAGCAATTCAATTGAGAAGTATATGATTGCTTTCGACATAGGGCTCTATTCCCCTTAACAGAGGGGTCAGTGACCTGGGGCACAGATGTAAAGTTTTTTGTTTATTCATTCATGGGATGACGGCATTACTGGCTAGGCATTATTTATAGCCCATCCGTAATTGTCCAGAGGGCAGCTAAGAGTCAGCCACATTGCATATGGATAATGATGGGATAGTGTAGGGGGAGGGACTTAGATTAGTTCATAGGTCAGCGCAACATCAAGGGCCGAAGGGCCTGTTCTGCGCTGTATTGTTCTATGTTCTATTGCTATCGGTCTGGAGTCACACCAGGTAAGGATGGCAGCTTCCTTCCCTAAAGGACATTAGTGAACCAGATGGGATTTTCCCGACAATCAGCAATGGATTCATGGTCATCATTAGATTCTTAATTCCAAATATTTATTGAATTCAAGTTCAAACCCAGGCCCCGGGTCTCTGGGTCAACAGTCCAGCTATAATAGCACCAGGCCATCACCTCCCCTAAGTGGCTGGGAGAAGGGTAGAGGGACGATGGATTTACATTTTTCATCCAGAGATTGGTAAGGATCTGGTGATTGGTGCTCAAGAAGGTGATAAAGGCAAAAACCCGGAACTCATTTTTAAAGTTCATGGATACATTTTGTTAGATTTCTTTGAGGAGGTAACAATTAACATAGATTAATGGGAAATAGTGAATGTAATATATTTGAATTTTCAGAATATATTTGATGAGAACCCATACCTTAGGCTAATTAACAAGATAACATGGTGTTGGAGTCATACATTAACATGGATAAAGGATTAGCTAACTGATGGAAGACAGAGAGTTGGGATAAAATGGGTATTTTCAGGACGGCAATGGGTAACTAGTGGACTTCCACAGGCAACAGTGCTGGAGTCACAGTTATTTGCAATCTATATTTATGACTTTGATTAGGAAATTGAATGAAATTTCACCAAGTTTGTGGATGACACAATAATAGGCAGGAACACAAGTAGTGAGGATGACATGAGGAGGAATATAGGCAGGTTAAGTGAGCAAGCAAAAGCTTGCCAGATGGAATATAATGAGGGGACATATGAGGTTATACACTTTTGCAGGAAGAATAGAGAAGATGAATATTAATTAAATGGAGAAAGATTGCAGAAAGCTACAGAACAGAAAGAGTTTGGATGAAAAATTTAGATGTGCACTTGTAATGTTAAAGCATCTCAGAACTCTGCACATTCTCACCATTTAGATAATATGGTTTTATTCTATTCTTTCTGCCAAAATGGACAATTTTCCACATTATACTCCATAGCATAAAGAATAAAATAAAATGATAACCAGTTTCCCAGCAGTAACCCTTACAGATACTCAGGGCCAGAGAAGTATCGCTCCCACTTCCACTTGCCAGATCTTTGCCCACTCAATCTATATACTTCTCTTTCAAAACCCTTATACCATCTTCATCACTTTCCCATCTATCTTTGTGTCATCAACAAATTTGGCTCCATACATTTGATCCCTTCATACAACTCATTTATATAAATCGGAAAGAGTTGAGGGCCCAGCACTGAACCCAGTGGCACATGTCTTATGCAATTTTGCCAGCTTGAAACCGACTCATTTATTCCTATTCTCTGTTTCCTGTTACCCAGCCAGTCTTCTTTCCATGCCAATTTGTCACTGCCAACACAGTGAACTTTTATTTTCCCCAATAACCTTGGATGTGGCACCTTATCAAATGCCTTCTGAAAATCTCAGCACAGTACAATCACTGATTCCCTTTATCTGTAGCACTAGTTACTTCTTCAAATAATTCCAACACTTAAAACATGATTTCTCTTTGACAAACCATGTTGGATCTGTCTTCATTCACCAAATGAATGTGTCATTGGCCAGGCAGCATTTATTGTCCATCCCTAATTGCCCAGAGGTTGCTAAGAGTCAACCTTATTGCTGTGGGTCTGGAGTCACATGTAGACCAGACCAGGTAAAGATGGCAGTTTCCTTTCCTAAAGGACATTAGTGAGCCAGGTGGGTTTTTTCTTGACAGTTGTTTCATGGTCATCATCAGGCTCTTAATTCCAGACTTTTTTTCTGTTTCAGATTCAGATATGGTAGGATTCAAACCCAGGTCCCTAGAACATTACCTGGGTCTCTGGATTAACAGCCCAGCAATAATACTACTAGGCCATCACCTCCCCAAATGACTCATCATCTTGAACTCATCCAAATCGCCTGTCATAATGTCTCTAATAATGATCTGACAGATGTTAAGCTGAGGTATAGTTCGTTCCTATCTGCCTCCTGAATCACGAGACTATGACCCTTTAGTTGAGACTTCACAAACCCTCCCCTTCTGAACTTGTAAAACTGTCTTCGCAGAACTGAAATATTTCGATAGGAGTGATACTTGTCTGGCCCTGAGTATCTGTAAAGGCTACGGCTGAGAAACTGGTTGCAATTTTATTTTATTCTTTATGCTATGAGCTTTCTAAATTGCCTTATTTATAAAGCTTTTTTTTTTCATTTTGTGCAATACACCTATTTTCATATGCTGGAGACTGCTGGTAGCATCATGTTGAATCTGCTTAGAGACTAACTGCACCAACCCCTAAAATGAAACTCATGATTCATCAAACATGTTTTTCTTCTAGGATCTGACATGCCCAGTAGCAACAGCAGAATAACATCTAGTACATTAAGTTGAACTAAGTGCAAGTAAATTGCTCTCTCAGAAGGTTTCGGGCCTTAGATAGTGAGAGTGGAGAAAATTAAACAAGAGATATTGCCTTTATTGTGTTATGGACGTAAGTAAATCAACACTGTCAGGGCTTTTGTCCACAAAGAAATGAAACATTTTTATACCCATGCTGGTGGAAGTTGAAGTTTGTGATGATCATGGTGGGAATCAAAAAACAAAGATCCGTGGCAGCAAAGGAACAAAAATGAAGTTAGAATAGTTTTGGGAAAAATATGCAGGTTATGAGTTCCATTCTTTTTAACATGGAAATGATGGTAAAACTATTAAGTAAAGCTTATTACAAAATCAATGCTCTAAAGTGGCCATCCTTGCCACATGATGAATTATTCTTTGACCTATTACAAATCCAAGTAATGCACCTGTCACCCTAAGAGGTAAATTGCACAAACATCAACTTTCTAAACGTGACTAATATCCATCTCAAATGCGCAATGGAACCACCAAGATAGTTCATTTACCTGGCTTTGGTTGACACTTAGGACAGAAGCAACTCATTAGATCTGATCAATAAATAAGAAAAACAAAACAATTATTATAAAGAAACTTATTCTTTAACAAATGGCAAAGCAAATGTGGCAACTTAAATCATAACTTCTCTAAATCCAAAAGTGTACACTTTCATTCACAATTGAACAAGCAATTCAGCAGACATACCATGGGTTGAAAACATAGGCAAAAAGGAACACCTTCTGTAGGCTAAGAGTCTGAAGATTGGAAGGAAACATAGAAATTGGGAGCAACAGTAAGCCATTCGGCTCTTAGAGCCTGTTCCACTGTTCAACATGATCATGGCTGATCTTCTATTATAGCATCACATTTCCGTTCTGTCTGTATCTCTTGATGCCTTTAATATCAAAACATTTATCAATCACTTTGTCTCACCATTCTCAGGGACCCTGCTGCCTTCTGTGGTAGAGACAGACCACCATCGGAGTGAAGAAATGCTTACCCACCTCAGTCCTCAATGGCCTACCCGTATCCTGATACGGTGAGCCCTAGTTCTAGAACCCCCCCTCCCCCAACCAGAGGGAACTTCCTCCCTGAAGGAGGCGGCTTTATCACAGTTTGCTTGTTTTTTTTTAAGGTAATGACATCACATTGTCGTCAATCGAGAGTAATAAGATTCTCAGTTTGGTAGGTGGCCTTCGTTTGTAGGCTTTCCAGGAATCTGGACATAACTGCCCACTGCCCAGTTCTGTGATAAACTGCGACCTAACTATTGCAGGTTAAAGCTGCATCTGGTTAATTTTATTTACCCAAAGGTACCCAGTGCCTCTACAAAAGTTTCAATTCGAGCTTCTCCAAGAATTGTATGACCTTGTGTAACATTAATGAACACCTTGCAGTCCCACTTTGAACCCTTGAGCTGTGAAACAACTGGAACCTTTCCCTATAACCTAGCAGCATCTAAACGTGCCATTTCCTAGTTTATGTCCCAAATAAGACACATGTAGTCCTTCCAGAATGTAGAGGAACTGGATCTTGATGGTGAAAAGGAGATGGGTAGAGGTTGGTAACAGGAAGCTGATGAAGTGATGGAGGGACATCGGCAGAATCATAGATGTTGGTGGAACTACATTGGACAAAGGGAGTGACTGCTTCTTCCGACACAGTCTCCTTTTGGACTTGGGAAGGTTTTCTTTTGTTTTAAATTCCAAAAAATAGACTTCTTTCATAAAATATTTATACATATATATACATACATAGACAATAAATCAGAGATAGTAGGAACTGCAGATGCTGGAGAATCTGAGATAACAATGTGTAGAGTTGGTTGAACACAGCAGCCCAGCAGCATCAGAGGCGCAGGAAGGCTGATGTTTCGGGTCTAGACAATAAATCAGTTTGCTTCTGTACAGTAGCCTATGAAGAAAACAAACAAATATTGGATAGGAGCCAAAAGAACTGCGGATGTTGTAATTCAGGAGCAAAAGCAAAGCTGCAGGAAAGGCTCAGCAGGTCTGGCAGCATCTGTGAAGGAGAAAACAGAGTTAACATTTCGGGTCCAGTGACCCTTCCTCAGAACCGGACCCTAAATGCTAACTCTGTTTTCTCCTTCGCAGAGGCTGCCTGGCCTGCTGAGCTTTTCCAGCAACTTTGCTTTTGAAACAAATATTGGAGTTTGATTCTATCCAACATGCAAAGCAAAGGCATATGTTATGAGTATACCATTATAGTTATGGATATTTGAGGCATCAGGAGGGTCCAAAAATTGAATGGAACCCCATTTAACTTCGACGTCGGTCTTTCCCCACTGCATCTTGGCAGCAGCTGCCCCAAGCTTTGATGGTTCCCTTAGCACATTGTCCTGGGCCTTGGAATGGGCCAGTCTTTCTCAGGCCCAGTTCCTTGCTGTGGAAGACCAGTGAGGCTTGGGCAGACCATAGAGTGTCTTTCACAGAGTTAATAGTCCTCCAGGTGCAGTCAGTGTAGGCTTTGCGATGTTGGTGATAGGGAAAGTATATTGGGCCTGGTGTAGTGAAGTTACGGGGATCTGTTGATGGGAACAGAGTGACCGAATAGTTGAACAAACCTGTGCGGATCAAAGAAAGGTCAGTGTGGATCTGTACCAGGTCGGTAATGTCTAACAAACACGGTTAATCGTTTGTTTGAGGAGGTGACAAACATAAGGATGACCCGATGGATGTTATGTAAATGAACTGTTCAAGAGGATTTCCGCACTGTAGGGATTCTATGATTCCATGGTAACTTTTGCAAAACTATAAAGGTGTCTCTCAGGATCAAAATGAGTAATGCACCTCAGTGTGTTCTGTCCTTCCCTTAAAAGAAAGAGGGCAGCATAGTGACTTCAGGATGCCAGCTGCCACTCCTGGCTCCCCTCCTGCACTCCTCACTGAAGGAGGTGATCCATAAGCCTTAGGGCAGTGATGGAGCTTGGTAAATGGTGGGCCATGTGTTTAAAATTTGAATTCAATAAAACATCTGGAATTAAGAGTCTAATGATGGTCATGAATCCATTGTCAAATTGTCAGGAAAACCCAATCTGGCTTATTAATGTCCTATAGGCTTAGTTCCTCAGGCCAGTGGCAGTAAACTTTGTGAAGGGTTACTGTGAAGTCATTAGGACTTGCCACTTTAATGACATTGCTACCCAATCAAATGACATAAAGAGGGCTTCCATCTCTACTTCATCAAATTTAGGCATTAAATGAACAAATTGTGTTGCCTCAGCCCCTGGTGGTGCCCTCAAGGCAAAAGGACCCCATGTTGACAGGTCACAGCATCTGCTTGTTTCCCTGGTCTGGCAAGGTACGTGAGCTGGGTAGTACAGTGTTATGGTGGTAAAGTAAATGGATAAGTACTTAGGGTTGATGGGAGGAATGTTCAAATTGGGACTCGACAGGAGAGGGCTCGGTAATTGTGGAGACAATGAGGACTGTCGGTGAGTAGGCCTGGCTGTTTGTGAGGGTCGTGGTGGGTGGAAGTTAAGTCAGGTCAGGCAAAGAGGAGTGGGGTGAGGGTGTTCGGGTTGTTAGGTCCATTCAACTCAGTTGGGGGTTGGTCACGGCCTAGTCAGGTCTAGAAGGTGGTATCCATGGAGAGTTAGGTCTGGAGGAGGATGTTGATTTCTGGAATGGGTTGTGTCAGGTTGGGAGAGCTGGGCAGGGTTACCAGGTCTGGGGTGTAGATTTGTGGGGTGGGGGCCTGTGTCCAGGATGACGGAGTATCTGTTGGGTCTCAGAGCGGTCAGTGGTGAGGAGTGGGTTTATCAAGCAGCCTGCAGTTAGAGCTGCTCCTCTAGGTAACTACCAAGCCTTTTTTAAAATTCATTCATGGGATGAGTGTATTGCTGGCTAGGCCAGCATTTATTGCCCCATCCCTAATTGCTCAGGGGGCAGTTAAGAGTCAACCACATTAGCTGTGGGTCTGGAGTCACATGTAGGCCAAACCAGTAAGGATGACAGCTTCCTTCCCTAAAGGACATTAGTGAATTAGATGGGTTTTTCCCGACAATCAATGATGGATTCATGGTCATCATTCGGTTCTGGGGACCAGAGCTCTGCAGGAGAGCACAGATCTGCCAGTGGGTCTGGGGTGACAGCACAAGCAGAAGACCAGGCTACCTGAACCCCTGGTTTCAGGAATCTGGAAGACCCCACAAGGCAGTAAATTGGCCTTTCCCAGACACAGAAACAAAAGCAGAAATTACTGGCGAAACTCAGCAGGTGTGGCAGCATCTGTGGAGAGAGAAAGCAGTGTTAACATCTTGGCTAGAGTGACACTTCTTCAGAACAGGTGGGAAAAGGTTGGTGTGTCTGCTGAAGATATGGGGGGAGGGGGAAGGCTAGAAATAGGTGGGCCAAGAGACTAAAGAAAGAGAAAAAAAAGTTGGTAGACAAAGAAGAGGTCGAAGGTCATTCTAGGGGAAGGAACAGCTGCTAATGGGGGCTATTAGTGGCTGACAATGGGTTGTTTGTGGTAACAGCCCATGTGATGACAAGGCCTGGTGTGTGAGGGTAAAGGGCGTGGGAGAAGGTGCTCAGACCCTAAAATTATAGAACTTTACAGTGAGTTCAGAAGGCTGCAGGGTTCCCAAGCAGAAAATGAGGAGCTGTTCTGAGGCTTTTCCCAGAAATACCATGCAGCAACTGCGAGAAACACTACATAGGAGAGACAGGCAGGAAACATGCCACCAGGATACAGGAACACCAACTCACAGCAAAACAGCATGACCAGCTCTCCCTCGTTTCAATACACTCCAGTATAGGAGGACCATCAGTTTAACAGGGACAATGTAACAGCACTAGGACAAACACGGGAATTCCTGGAAGCCTGTTTTTTAACCATTGGGGCCGTAAACAAACATGTTGAAATAGACCCCAGCTACACGCTACTATGGAGCAAAACCAGAAACTGAACTACCCATCGTGACAGACTGAACCATGTAAATTCAGAACGACAGTGTTTCAGCAGAGGCCAGGCAGAACTGGCGATGTCAGCTAGAAGGGGGAACGAAACGTTTACACAAAAACCAGCCAGGTCAGCGAGCCAACCAACAACTCCAGCCTTTCTCAAGTCAGCTGACCCACTGTAAATAAAAAGACTGCTCGCACTGAAGCGGAGGCAGAAACAGTCCCTAAATTCTCCTGCATTAAGAGTGAGGAAATGGGGAAACTCCAGCACCCCACTCCCTCACAGACTTGCAAACAAGGAGTGGTTTGTGATCAGAGATAACAAAGTATGGAGCTGGATGAATACAGCATGCCAAGCAGCATCTTAGGAGCACAAAAGCTGACGTTTCTGATGAAGGGTCTAAGCCCGAAACGTCAGCTTTTGTGGTCCTAAGATGCTGCTTGGCCTGCTGTGTTCATCCAGCTCCACACTTTGTTATCTTGGATTCTCCAGCACCTGCAGTTCCCATTATCTGTGATCTGTGATCCACTGGGTAATGATATCACCAAGTCACTTGGGGATATAATAAATCAGGCTTATCCAAGAGGGAAGGATAATTTAAATATGATTACACATATATTAAATATTAATACTAAATGAAAATGTTACAGCAGGAAACAGGGCAGGAATTCATAGCTGCACAGTTGATAAAAACAGCAAGAAGGTGAGAATAATTTGAATTGGAATGGATTTGTAGCTGAAGCCAGGATATACATAATGTTTGCTGAAAATGTTTGTGGTTTGTGGATTTTAACATTTAATCTGCACAGATCATCAAGCGGTGTTTGGAAAAATTTTTTTGCCAACTCATTCACCAAGGAAGGAAGCAAGAGTATAACATGCCTAGTGTGATCCTTTCAGTTATCACTCATCGAGTCCCTGCAGTGCAGATAGAGGCCAATCAGAGCATCAAGCCTGTACTGATCCTCTGAACAGCATTCCACCCAGACTGAACTCTCTGCCCTACCCCTGTAACCCAATGTTTCCCATGGCTAATCTACCTAACCTGCATTAGACTGAGCCCCCTATCCTACCCAATGTTTCCCATGGCTAATCTACCTAACCTGCATTAGACTGAGCCCCCTATCCTACCCCTTGTTTCCCATGGCTAATCCACCCTGCCCTGCACATCTTTGGACTGTCGCGGGAAACCGGAGCACCCAGTGAAAACCAAAACAAACACGGGGAGAGTGTGCAAACTCCATGCAGACAGTCCAAGGGTAGAATTGAACCTGAGTCCCTGGTGCAGCGAAGCAGCAGTGCTAATCACTGCGCCAATGTGCCATCCCATAGCTGCTGGTGCTAGGCAAATGCAGTAACCACGTTGCACACAATTAAATACCCCCTCAATGTAATTGTGATGACCAATGTGCAGGACAAAACAAAAACAAGCATTTTATTTTTGTACAAAGTCTCTTTAGGACCAAAGTAGGCTGGGGATCGCTTTAAAAGTGGATTAATTGGTTTGCTGATATTACATAATTACACTTTTAAAAAACACCCATATTGCATGAGGTTATCATGTCAGAGGCTAAGAAATAGAGTATAAAAAAGAAGCTGATTGCAGTGAAACTGTTTTTCACTGTCTGGTATAAAAGGAGAACATTTCAGAACACTGAGAATATGTAAAAGGAGAATATTTCAGAACACTGAGAATATATAAAAGGAGAATAGTTCAGAACACTGAGAATATATAAAAGGAGAATAGTGCAGAACACTGAGAATACATAAAAGGAGAACAGTTCAGAATACTGAGAATATATAAAAGGCGAATTGTTCAGAACACTGAGAAAATGTAAAAGAACAGTTCAGGACATTGATAATACATAAATGGAGAATAGTTCAGAACATTGAGAATATTTAAAAGGAGAATAGTTCAGAACAATGAGAATATGTAAAAGGAGAATAGTTCAGAACACTGAGAATATATAAAAGGAGAATAGTGCAGAACACTGAGAATATATAAAAGGAGAATAGTTCAGAACACTGAGAATATATAAAAGGAGAATATTTCAGAACACTGAGAATACATAAAAGGAGAATAGTTCAGAACACTGAGAATATATAAAAGGAGAATAGTGCAGAGCACTGAGAATATATAAAAAAGAATGGTTCAGAACACTGAGAAGATGTAAAAGGAGAACAGTTCAGAATACTGAGAATATTTTAAAGGCGAATTGTTCAGAACACGGAGAAAATGTAAAAGAACAGTTCAGGACATTGAGAATACATAAATGGAGAATAGTTCAGAACACTGAGAATACATAAATGGAGAATAGTTCAGAACACTGAGAATATATTAAAGTAGAATAGTTCAGAACATTGAAAATATATAAAAGGAGAATAGTTCAGAACATTAAGAATAAATAAAAGGAGAATAGTTCAGAACACTGAGAATATATAAAAGGAGAATATTTCAGAATACTGACATGATGTAAAAGAATAGTTCAGAACAGTGAGAATACATAAAAGGAGAATAGTTTAGAACACTGAGAATATTCAAAAGGAGAACAGTTCAGAACATTGAGAATATAAAAAAGCAGAATAGTTCAGAAGACTGAGAATACATAAAAGGAGAATAGTTCAGAACACTGAGAATACATAAAAGGAGAATAGTTCAGAACACTGAGAAGAGATAAAAGGAGAATATTTCAGAACACTGAGAATACATAAAAAGGAGAATAGTTCAGGAGCGCTGTGAATATATAAAAGGAGAATAGTTCAGAACAGTGAGATGATGTAAAAAAAATTTCAAACAGTGACAATGCATAAAAGGAGAATAGTTCAGAACACTGAGAATACAAAAAGAGATTAGTTCAGAACACTGAGAATATATAAAAGGAGAAAAGTTCAGAACAATGAGAATTTATCAAAGGAGAATAGTGCAGAACACTGAAAATATATAAAAGGAGAATAGTTGAGAACACTGAGAATATATAAAAGAATAGTTCAGAACACTGCGAATACATAAAAGGGGACTAGTTCAGAAAACTGAGAATATATAAAAGGAGAACAGTTCAGAATACAGAGAATATTTTAAAGGCGAATTGTTCAGAACACTGAGAAAATGTAAAAGAACAGTTCAGAGCATTGAGAATACATAAATGGAGAATAGTTCAGAACACTGAGAATATATAAAAGGAGAATACTTCAGGACACTGAGAATATATATAAAAAAGAATGGTTCAGAACACTGAGAATACATAAAGGGGAATAGTTCAGAAAACTGAGAATATGTATAAGGAGAACAGTTCAGAATACTGAGAATATTTTAAAGGCGAATTGTTCAGAACACGGAGAAAATGTAAAAGAACAGTTCAGGGCATTGAGAATACATAAATGGAGAATAGTTCAGAACACTGAGAATATGTAAAAGGAGAATAGTTCAGAACACTGAGAATATATAAAAGGAGAATCGTTCAGAACACTGAGAATATATTAAAGTAGAATAGTTCAGAACATTGAGAATATATAAAAGGAGAATAGTTCCGAACACTGAGAATATATAAAAGCAGAATAGTTCAGAACACTGAGAACACATAAAAGGAGAATAGTTCAGAACACTGAGATGATGTTAAAGAATAGTTCAGAACAGTGAGAATACATAAAAGGAGAATAGTTCAGAAAACTGAGAATACATAAAAGGAGAATAGTTTAGAACACTGATAATATATATATATAAGGAGAATAGTTCAGTACACTGCGAATATTCAAAAGGAGAACAGTTCAGAACATTGAGAATATAAAAAAGCAGAATAGTTCAGAAGACTGAGATTAAATAAAAGGAGACTAGTTCAGAACACTGAGAATACATAAAAGGAGAATAGTTCTAACACTGAGAATATATAAAAGAATAGTTCAGAACATTGAGACTAGAAAAATGAGAATAGTTCAGAACACTGAGAATATGTAAAAGAATAGTTCAGAACAGTGAGAATACATAAAAGGAGAATAGTTTAGAACACTGAGAATATATAAAAGGAGAACAGGTCAGAACACTGAGAATAGATAAAAGGAGAATAGTTCAGAACACTGAGAATATTCAAAAGGAGAACAGTTCAGAAAATTGAGAACATAAAAAAGCAGAATAGTTCAGAAGACTGAGAATAATTAAAAGGAGAATAGTTCAGAACATTGAGAATATATAAAAGGAGAATATTTCAGCACACTGAGAATACATAAAAGGAGAACAGGTCAGAACACTGAGAATAGATAAAAGGAGAATAGTTCAGAACACTGAGAATATCTATAAGAATATCTCCAAACATTGAGAGAATATAAAAAGAGAACAGTTCAGAACATGGAGAATATATAAAAGGAGAACTGTTCAGAACACTGATAATTCATAAAAGGAGAATAGTTCAAAACATTCAGAGTTTATAAAAGGAGAACAGTTCAGTACACTGAGAATATATAAAAAGAGAATAGTTCAGAACACTGAGAATATATAAAAGGAGAATAGTTGAGAACACTGAGAATACAATTAAGGAAAATAGTTCAGAACACTGAGAATATATAAAAGGAGAATAGTGCAGAACTGTGAGAATATATAAAAAGAGAATAGTTCAAGCACTGTGAATATATAAAAAGAGAACAGTTCAGAACACAGAGAATATAAAAAAGAATAGTTCAGAACACTGAGAATATATACAAGCAGAATTAGTCAGACACTGAGAATATATAAAAGGAGAATAGTTCAGAACACTGAGAATATATAAAAGGAGAATAGTTCAGAACACTGAGAAGATGTAAAAGGAGAATAGTTCTGAACACTGAGAATATATAAAAGGAGAATCGTTCAGAACACTGAGAATATATAAAAGGAGAATAGTTCAGAACATTGAAAATATATAAAAGGAGAATAGTTCAGAACATTAAGAACAAATAAAAGGAGAATAGTTCAGAACACTGAGAATATATAAAAGGAGAATATTTCAGAATACTGACATGATGTAAAAGAATAGTTCAGAACACTGAGATGATGTAAAAGAATAGTTCAGAACACTGAGAATACATAAAAGGAGAATAGTTTAGAACACTGAGAATATTCAAAAGAAGAACAGTTCAGAAAATTGAGAATATAAAAAAGCAGAATAGTTCAGAAGACTGAGAATAACTAAAAGGAGAATAATTCAGAACACTGAGAATACATAAAAGGAGAATAGTTCAGAACACTGAGAATATATAAAAGGAGAATATTTCAGAACACTGAGAATACATAAAAGGAGAATAGTTCAGGAGCACTGTGAATATATAAAAGGAGAATAGTTCAGAACACTGAGAATATATAAAAGGAGAATAGTTCAGAACACTGAGAAGATGTAAAAGGAGAATAGTGCAGAACACTGAGAATACATAAAAGGAGAACAGTTCAGAATACTGAGAATATATAAAAGGCGAATTGTTCAGAACACTGAGAAAATGTAAAAGAACAGTTCAGGACATTGATAATACATAAATGGAGAATAGTTCAGAACATTGAGAATATTTAAAAGGAGAATAGTTCAGAACAATGAGAATATGTAAAAGGAGAATAGTTCAGAACACTGAGAATATATAAAAGGAGAACAGTGCAGAACACTGAGAATATATAAAAGGAGAATAGTTCAGAACACTGAGAATATATAAAAGGAGAATATTTCAGAAAACTGAGAATACATAAAAGGAGAATAGTTCAGAACACTGAGAATATATAAAAGGAGAATAGTGCAGAGCACTGAGAATATATAAAAAAGAATGGTTCAGAACACTGTGAAGATGTAAAAGGAGAACAGTTCAGAATACTGAGAATATTTTAAAGGCGAATTGTTCAGAACACGGAGAAAATGTAAAAGAACAGTTCAGGACATTGAGAATACATAAATGGAGAATAGTTCAGAACACTGAGAATACATAAATGGAGAATAGTTCAGAACACTGAGAATATATTAAAGTAGAATAGTTCAGATCATTGAAAATATATAAAAGGAGAATAGTTCAGAACATTAAGAATAAATAAAAGGAGAATAGTTCAGAACACTGAGAATATATAAAAGGAGAATATTTCAGAATACTGACATGATGTAAAAGAATAGTTCAGAACAGTGAGAATACATAAAAGGAGAATAGTTTAGAACACTGAGAATATTCAAAAGGAGAACAGTTCAGAACATTGAGAATATAAAAAAGCAGAATA
The DNA here is from genome assembly GCF_030684315.1 of Stegostoma tigrinum. Taxonomy (NCBI): domain Eukaryota; kingdom Metazoa; phylum Chordata; class Chondrichthyes; order Orectolobiformes; family Stegostomatidae; genus Stegostoma; species Stegostoma tigrinum. The sequence goes on from NC_081382.1 coordinate 5,374,644, forward strand.
GTTCAGAAGACTGAGAATACATAAAAGGAGAATAGTTCAGAACACTGAGAATACATAAAAGGAGAATAGTTCAGAACACTGAGAAGAGATAAAAGGAGAATATTTCAGAACACTGAGAATACATAAAAAGGAGAATAGTTCAGGAGTGCTGTGAATATATAAAAGGAGAATAGTTCAGAACAGTGAGATGATGTAAAAAAAATTTCAAACAGTGACAATGCATAAAAGGAGAATAGTTCAGAACACTGAGAATACAAAAAGAGATTAGTTCAGAACACTGAGAATATATAAAAGGAGAAAAGTTCAGAACAATGAGAATTTATCAAAGGAGAATAGTGCAGAACACTGAAAATATATAAAAGGAGAATAGTTGAGAACACTGAGAATATATAAAAGAATAGTTCAGAACACTGCGAATACATAAAAGGGGACTAGTTCAGAAAACTGAGAATATATAAAAGGAGAACAGTTCAGAATACAGAGAATATTTTAAAGGCGAATTGTTCAGAACACTGAGAAAATGTAAAAGAACAGTTCAGAGCATTGAGAATACATAAATGGAGAATAGTTCAGAACACCTAGAATATATAAAAGGAGAATACTTCAGGACACTGAGAATATATAAAAAAAGAATGGTTCAGAACACTGAGAATACATAAAGGGGAATAGTTCAGAAAACTGAGAATATGTATAAGGAGAACAGTTCAGAATACTGAGAATATTTTAAAGGCGAATTGTTCAGAACACGGAGAAAATGTAAAAGAACAGTTCAGGACATTGAGAATACATAAATGGAGAATAGTTCAGAACACTGAGAATATGTAAAAGGAGAATAGTTCAGAACACTGAGAATATATAAAAGGAGAATCGTTCAGAACACTGAGAATATATTAAAGTAGAATAGTTCAGAACATTGAGAATATATAAAAGGAGAATAGTTCCGAACACTGAGAATATATAAAAGCAGAAAAGTTCAGAACACTGAGAACACATAAAAGGAGAATAGTTCAGAACACTGAGATGATGTTAAAGAATAGTTCAGAACAGTGAGAATACATAAAAGGAGAATAGTTCAGAAAACTGAGAATACATAAAAGGAGAATAGTTTAGAACACTGATAATATATATATATAAGGAGAATAGTTCAGTACACTGCGAATATTCAAAAGGAGAACAGTTCAGAACATTGAGAATATAAAAAAGCAGAATAGTTCAGAAGACTGAGATTAAATAAAAGGAGACTAGTTCAGAACACTGAGAATACATAAAAGGAGAATAGTTCAGAACACTGAGAATATATAAAAGGAGAATATTTCAGAATACTGACATGATGTAAAAGAATAGTTCAGAACACTGAGAATACATAAAAGGAGAATAGTTTAGAACACTGAGAATATTCAAAAGAAGAACAGTTCAGAAAATTGAGAATATAAAAAAGCAGAATAGTTCAGAAGACTGAGAATAACTAAAAGGAGAATAATTCAGAACACTGAGAATACATAAAAGGAGAATAGTTCAGAACACTGAGAATATATAAAAGGAGAATATTTCAGAACACTGAGAATACATAAAAGGAGAATAGTTCAGGAGCACTGTGAATATATAAAAGGAGAATAGTTCAGAACACTGAGAATATATAAAAGGAGAATAGTTCAGAACACTGAGAAGATGTAAAAGGAGAATAGTTCTGAACACTGAGAATATATAAAAGGAGAATCGTTCAGAACACTGAGAATATATAAAAGGAGAATAGTTCAGAACATTGAAAATATATAAAAGGACAATAGTTCAGAACATTAAGAATAAATAAAAGGAGAATAGTTCAGAACACTGAGAATACATAAAAGGAGAATAGTTCAGAACACTGAGAATATATAAAAGGAGAATAGTGCAGAGCACTGAGAATATATAAAAAAGAATGGTTCGGAACACTGAGAAGATGTAAAAGGAGAACAGTTCAGAATACTGAGAATATTTTAAAGGCGAATTGTTCAGAACACGGAGAAAATGTAAAAGAACAGTTCAGGACATTGAGAATACATAAATGGAGAATAGTTCAGAACACTGAGAATACATAAATGGAGAATAGTTCAGAACACTGAGAATATATTAAAGTAGAATAGTTCAGAACATTGAAAATATATAAAAGGAGAATAGTTCAGAACATTAAGAATAAATAAAAGGAGAATAGTTCAGAACACTGAGAATATATAAAAGGAGAATATTTCAGAATACTGACATGATGTAAAAGAATAGTTCAGAACAGTGAGAATACATAAAAGGAGAATAGTTTAGAACACTGAGAATATTCAAAAGGAGAACAGTTCAGAACATTGAGAATATAAAAAAGCAGAATAGTTCAGAAGACTGAGAATACATAAAAGGAGAATAGTTCAGAACACTGAGAATACATAAAAGGAGAATAGTTCAGAACACTGAGAAGAGATAAAAGGAGAATATTTCAGAACACTGAGAATACATAAAAAGGAGAATAGTTCAGGAGCGCTGTGAATATATAAAAGGAGAATAGTTCAGAACAGTGAGATGATGTAAAAAAAATTTCACACAGTGACAATGCATAAAAGGAGAATAGTTCAGAACACTGAGAATACAAAAAGAGATTAGTTCAGAACACTGAGAATATATAAAAGGAGAAAAGTTCAGAACAATGAGAATTTATCAAAGGAGAATAGTGCAGAACACTGAAAATATATAAAAGGAGAATAGTTGAGAACACTGAGAATATATAAAAGAATAGTTCAGAACACTGCGAATACATAAAAGGGGACTAGTTCAGAAAACTGAGAATATATAAAAGGAGAACAGTTCAGAATACAGAGAATATTTTAAAGGCGAATTGTTCAGAACACTGAGAAAATGTAAAAGAACAGTTCAGAGCATTGAGAATACATAAATGGAGAATAGTTCAGAACACTGAGAATATATAAAAGGAGAATACTTCAGGACACTGAGAATATATAAAAAAAGAATGGTTCAGAACACTGAGAATACATAAAGGGGAATAGTTCAGAAAACTGAGAATATGTATAAGGAGAACAGTTCAGAATACTGAGAATATTTTAAAGGCGAATTGTTCAGAACACGGAGAAAATGTAAAAGAACAGTTCAGGGCATTGAGAATACATAAATGGAGAATAGTTCAGAACACTGAGAATATGTAAAAGGAGAATAGTTCAGAACACTGAGAATATATAAAAGGAGAATCGTTCAGAACACTGAGAATATATTAAAGTAGAATAGTTCAGAACATTGAGAATATATAAAAGGAGAATAGTTCCGAACACTGAGAATATATAAAAGCAGAATAGTTCAGAACACTGAGAACACATAAAAGGAGAATAGTTCAGAACACTGAGATGATGTTAAAGAATAGTTCAGAACAGTGAGAATACATAAAAGGAGAATAGTTCAGAAAACTGAGAATACATAAAAGGAGAATAGTTTAGAACACTGATAATATATATATATATAAGGAGAATAGTTCAGTACACTGCGAATATTCAAAAGGAGAACAGTTCAGAACATTGAGAATATAAAAAAGCAGAATAGTTCAGACGACTGAGATTAAATAAAAGGAGACTAGTTCAGAACACTGAGAATACATAAAAGGAGAATAGTTCTAACACTGAGAATATATAAAAGAATAGTTCAGAACATTGAGACTAGAAAAATGAGAATAGTTCAGAACACTGAGAATATGTAAAAGAATAGTTCAGAACAGTGAGAATACATAAAAGGAGAATAGTTTAGAACACTGAGAATATATAAAAGGAGAACAGGTCAGAACACTGAGAATAGATAAAAGGAGAATAGTTCAGAACACTGAGAATATTCAAAAGGAGAACAGTTCAGAAAATTGAGAACATAAAAAAGCAGAATAGTTCAGAAGACTGAGAATAACTAAAGGGAGAATAGTTCAGAACATTGAGAATATATAAAAGGAGAATATTTCAGCACACTGAGAATACATAAAAGGAGAACAGGTCAGAACACTGAGAATAGATAAAAGGAGAATAGTTCAGAACACTGAGAATATCTATAAGAATATCTCCAAACATTGAGAGAATATAAAAAGAGAACAGTTCAGAACATGGAGAATATATAAAAGGAGAACGGTTCAGAACACTGATAATTCATAAAAGGAGAATAGTTCAAAACATTCAGAGTTTATAAAAGGAGAACAGTTCAGTACACTGAGAATATATAAAAAGAGAATAGTTCAGAACACTGAGAATATATAAAAGGAGAATAGTTGAGAACACTGAGAATACAATTCAGGAAAATAGTTCAGAACACTGAGAATATATAAAAGGAGAATAGTGCAGAACTGTGAGAATATATAAAAAGAGAATAGTTCAAGCACTGTGAATATATAAAAAGAGAACAGTTCAGAACACAGAGAATATAAAAAAGAATAGTTCAGAACACTGAGAATATATACAAGCAGAATTAGTCAGACACTGAGAATATATAAAAGGAGAATAGTTCAGAACACTGAGAATATATAAAAGGAGAATAGTTCAGAACACTGAGAAGATGTAAAAGGAGAATAGTTCTGAACACTGAGAATATATAAAAGGAGAATCGTTCAGAACACTGAGAATATATAAAAGGAGAATAGATCAGAACATTGAAAATATATAAAAGGAGAATAGTTCAGAACATTAAGAATAAATAAAAGGAGAATAGTTCAGAACACTGAGAATATATAAAAGGAGAATATTTCAGAATACTGACATGATGTAAAAGAATAGTTCAGAACACTGAGAATACATAAAAGGAGAATAGTTTAGAACACTGAGAATATTCAAAAGAAGAACAGTTCAGAAAATTGAGAATATAAAGAAGCAGAATAGTTCAGAAGACTGAGGATAACTAAAAGGAGAATAATTCAGAACACTGAGAATACATAAAAGGAGAATAGTTCAGAACACTGAGAATATATAAAAGGAGAATATTTCAGAACACTGAGAATACATAAAAGGAGAATAGTTCAGGAGCACTGTGAATATATAAAAGGAGAATAGTTCAGAACACTGAGAATATATAAAAGGAGAATAGTTCAGAACACTGAGAAGATGTAAAAGGAGAATAGTTCTGAACACTGAGAATATATAAAAGGAGAATCGTTCAGAACACTGAGAATATATAAAAGGAGAATAGTTCAGAACATTGAAAATATATAAAAGGACAATAGTTCAGAACATTAAGAATAAATAAAAGGAGAATAGTTCAGAACACTGAGAATACATAAAAGGAGAATAGTTCAGAACACTGAGAATATATAAAAGGAGAATAGTGCAGAGCACTGAGAATATATAAAAAAGAATGGTTCAGAACACTGAGAAGATGTAAAAGGAGAACAGTTCAGAATACTGAGAATATTTTAAAGGCGAATTGTTCAGAACACGGAGAAAATGTAAAAGAACAGTTCAGGACATTGAGAATACATAAATGGAGAATAGTTCAGTACACTGAGAATACATAAATGGAGAATAGTTCAGAACACTGAGAATATATTAAAGTAGAATAGTTCAGAACATTGAAAATATATAAAAGGAGAATAGTTCAGAACATTAAGAATAAATAAAAGGAGAATAGTTCAGAACACTGAGAATATATAAAAGGAGAATATTTCAGAATACTGACATGATGTAAAAGAATAGTTCAGAACAGTGAGAATACATAAAAGGAGAATAGTTTAGAACACTGAGAATATTCAAAAGGAGAACAGTTCAGAACATTGAGAATATAAAAAAGCAGAATAGTTCAGAAGACTGAGAATACATAAAAGGAGAATAGTTCAGAACACTGAGAATACATAAAAGGAGAATAGTTCAGAACACTGAGAAGAGATAAAAGGAGAATATTTCAGAACACTGAGAATACATAAAAAGGAGAATAGTTCAGGAGCGCTGTGAATATATAAAAGGAGAATAGTTCAGAACAGTGAGATGATGTAAAAAAAATTTCAAACAGTGACAATGCATAAAAGGAGAATAGTTCAGAACACTGAGAATACAAAAAGAGATTAGTTCAGAACACTGAGAATATATAAAAGGAGAAAAGTTCAGAACAATGAGAATTTATCAAAGGAGAATAGTGCAGAACACTGAAAATATATAAAAGGAGAATAGTTGAGAACACTGAGAATATATAAAAGAATAGTTCAGAACACTGCGAATACATAAAAGGGGACTAGTTCAGAAAAATGAGAATATATAAAAGGAGAACAGTTCAGAATACAGAGAATATTTTAAAGGCGAATTGTTCAGAACACTGAGAAAATGTAAAAGAACAGTTCAGAGCATTGAGAATACATAAATGGAGAATAGTTCAGAACACTGAGAATATATAAAAGGAGAATACTTCAGGACACTGAGAATATATAAAAAAAGAATGGTTCAGAACACTGAGAATACATAAAGGGGAATAGTTCAGAAAACTGAGAATATGTATAAGGAGAACAGTTCAGAATACTGAGAATATTTTAAAGGCGAATTGTTCAGAACACGGAGAAAATGTAAAAGAACAGTTCAGGGCATTGAGAATACATAAATGGAGAATAGTTCAGAACACTGAGAATATGTAAAAGGAGAATAGTTCAGAACACTGAGAATATATAAAAGGAGAATCGTTCAGAACACTGAGAATATATTAAAGTAGAATAGTTCAGAACATTGAGAATATATAAAAGGAGAATAGTTCCGAACACTGAGAATATATAAAAGCAGAATAGTTCAGAACACTGAGATCACATAAAAGGAGAATAGTTCAGAACACTGAGATGATGTTAAAGAATAGTTCAGAACAGTGAGAATACATAAAAGGAGAATAGTTCAGAAAACTGAGAATACATAAAAGGAGAATAGTTTAGAACACTGATAATATATATATATAAGGAGAATAGTTCAGTACACTGCGAATATTCAAAAGGAGAACAGTTCAGAACATTGAGAATATAAAAAAGCAGAATAGTTCAGAAGACTGAGATTAAATAAAAGGAGACTAGTTCAGAACACTGAGAATACATAAAAGGAGAATAGTTCTAACACTGAGAATATATAAAAGAATAGTTCAGAACATTGAGACTAGAAAAATGAGAATAGTTCAGAACACTGAGAATATGTAAAAGAATAGTTCAGAACAGTGAGAATACATAAAAGGAGAATAGTTTAGAACACTGAGAATATATAAAAGGAGAACAGGTCAGAACACTGAGAATAGATAAAAGGAGAATAGTTCAGAACACTGAGAATATTCAAAAGGAGAACAGTTCAGAAAATTGAGAACATAAAAAAGCAGAATAGTTCAGAAGACTGAGAATAATTAAAAGGAGAATAGTTCAGAACATTGAGAATATATAAAAGGAGAATATTTCAGCACACTGAGAATACATAAAAGGAGAACAGGTCAGAACACTGAGAATAGATAAAAGGAGAATAGTTCAGAACACTGAGAATATCTATAAGAATATCTCCAAACATTGAGAGAATATAAAAAGAGAACAGTTCAGAACATGGAGAATATATAAAAGGAGAACTGTTCAGAACACTGATAATTCATAAAAGGAGAATAGTTCAAAACATTCAGAGTTTATAAAAGGAGAACAGTTCAGTACACTGAGAATATATAAAAAGAGAATAGTTCAGAACACTGAGAATATATAAAAGGAGAATAGTTGAGAACACTGAGAATACAATTCAGGAAAATAGTTCAGAACACTGAGAATATATAAAAGGAGAATAGTGCAGAACTGTGAGAATATATAAAAAGAGAATAGTTCAAGCACTGTGAATATATAAAAAGAGAACAGTTCAGAACACAGAGAATATAAAAAAGAATAGTTCAGAACACTGAGAATATATACAAGCAGAATTAGTCAGACACTGAGAATATATAAAAGGAGAATAGTTCAGAACACTGAGAATATATAAAAGGAGAATAGTTCAGAACACTGAGAAGATGTAAAAGGAGAATAGTTCTGAACACTGAGAATATATAAAAGGAGAATCGTTCAGAACACTGAGAATATATAAAAGGAGAATAGTTCAGAACATTGAAAATATATAAAAGGAGAATAGTTCAGAACATTAAGAATAAATAAAAGGAGAATAGTTCAGAACACTGAGAATATATAAAAGGAGAATATTTCAGAATACTGACATGATGTAAAAGAATAGTTCAGAACACTGAGAATACATAAAAGGAGAATAGTTAAGAACACTGAGAATATTCAAAAGAAGAACAGTTCAGAAAATTGAGAATATAAAAAAGCAGAATAGTTCAGAAGACTGAGAATAACTAAAAGGAGAATAATTCAGAACACTGAGAATACATAAAAGGAGAATAGTTCAGAACACTGAGAATATATAAAAGGAGAATATTTCAGAACACTGAGAATACATAAAAGGAGAATAGTTCAGGAGCACTGTGAATATATAAAAGGAGAATAGTTCAGAACACTGAGAATATATAAAAGGAGAATAGTTCAGAACACTGAGAAGATGTAAAAGGAGAATAGTTCTGAACACTGAGAATATATAAAAGGAGAATCGTTCAGAACACTGAGAATATATAAAAGGAGAATAGTTCAGAACATTGAAAATATATAAAAGGACAATAGTTCAGAACATTAAGAATAAATAAAAGGAGAATAGTTCAGAACACTGAGAATATATAAAAGGAGAATATTTCAGAATACTGACATGATGTAAAAGAATAGTTCAGAACACTGAGAATACATAAAAGGAGAATAGTTTAGAACACTGAGAATATTCAAAAGGAGAACAGTTCAGAAAATTGAGAATATAAAAAAGCAGAATAGTTCAGAAGACTGAGAATAACTAAAAGGAGAATAATTCAGAACACTGAGAATACATAAAAGGAGAATAGTTCAGAACACTGAGAATATATAAAAGGAGAATATTTCAGAACACTGAGAATACATAAAAGGAGAATAGTTCAGGAGCACTGTGAATATATAAAAGGAGAATAGTTCAGAACAGTGAGATGACGTAAAAAAACATTTCAAACAGTGACAATGCATAAAAGGAGAATAGTTCAGAACACTGAGAATACAAAAAAGAGATTAGTTCAGAACACTGAGAATATATAAAAGGAGAAAAGTTCAGAACACTGCGAATACATAAAAGGGGAATAGTTCAGAAAACTGAGAATATATAAAAGGAGAACAGTTCAGAATACAGAGAATATTTTAAAGGCGAATTGTTCAGAACACTGAGAAAATGTAAAAGAACAGTTCAGAGCATTGAGAATACGTAAATGGAGAATAGTTCAGAACACTGAGAATATATAAAAGGAGAATACTTCAGAACACTGAGAATATATAAAAAAAGAATGGTTCAGAACACTGAGAATATATAAAAGGAGAATAGTTCAGAATACTGAGAATATTTTAAAGGCAAATTGTTCAGAACACGGAGAAAATGTAAAAGAACAGTTCAGGACATTGAGAATACATAAATCGAGAATAGTTCAGAACACTGAGAACATGTAAAAGGAGAATAGTTCAAAACACTGAGAATATATAAAAGGAGAATCGTTCAGAACACTGAGAATATATTAAAGTAGAAAAGTTCAGAACATTGAAAATATATAAAAGGAGAATAGTTCAGAACACTGAGAATATATAAAAGCAGAATAGTTCAGAACACTGAGAACACATAAAAGGAGAATAGTTCAGAACACTGAGAACACATAAAAGGAGAATAGTTCAGAATACTGAGATGATGTAAAAGAATAGTTCAGAACAGTGAGAATACATAAAAGGGGAATAGTTCAGAAAACTGAGAATACATAAAAGGAGAATAGTTTAGAACACTGATAATATATATATATGGAGAATAGTTCAGTACACTGCGAATATTCAAAAGGAGAACAGTTCAGAACACTGAGAATATATAAATGGAGAACAGTTCAGAACATTGAGAATATAAAAAAGCAGAATAGTTCAAAAGACTGAGATTAAATAAAAGGAGAATAGTTCAGAACACTGAGAATACATAAAAGGAGAATAGTTCTAACACTGAGAATATATAAAAGAATAGTTCAGAACATTGAGAGTATATAAAAGGAGAATATTTCAGAACTATATGAATATATCGAAGAATAATTCAGAACACTGAGAATTCATAAAAGGAGAATAGTTCAGAACACAGAGAATATATAAAAGGAGAATAGTTCAGAACACTGAGAATATATAAAAGGAGAATATTTCAGAATACTGACATGATGTAAAAGAATAGTTCAGAACACTGAGAATACATAAAAGGAGAATAGTTTAGAACACTGAGGATATTCAAAAGGAGAGCAGTTCAGAAAATTGAGAATATAAAAAAGCAGAATAGTTCAGAAGACTGAGAATAACTAAAAGGAGAATAATTCAGAACACTGAGAATACATAAAAGGAGAATAGTTCAGAACACTGAGAAGAGATAAAAGGAGAATATTTCAGAACACTGAGAATACATAAAAGGAGAATAGTTCAGGAGCACTGTGAATATATAAAAGGAGAATAGTTCAGAACAGTGAGATGACGTAAAAAAACATTTCAAACAGTGACAATGCATAAAAGGAGAATAGTTCAGAACACTGAGAATACAAAAAAGAGATTAGTTCAGAACACTGAGAATACATAAAAGGGGAATAGTTCAGAAAACTGAGAATATATAAAAGGAGAACAGTTCAGAATACAGAGAATATTTTAAAGGCGAATTGTTCAGAACACTGAGAAAATGTAAAAGAACAGTTCAGAGCATTGAGAATACGTAAATGGAGAATAGTTCAGAACACTGAGAATATATAAAAGGAGAATACTTCAGAACACTGAGAATATATAAAAAAAGAATGGTTCAGAACACTGAGAATATATAAAAGGAGAACAGTTCAGAATACTGAGAATATTTTAAAGGCGAATTGTTCAGAACACGGAGAAAATGTAAAAGAACAGTTCAGGACATTGAGAATACATAAATCGAGAATAGTTCAGAACACTGAGAACATGTAAAAGGAGAATAGTTCAAAACACTGAGAATATATAAAAGGAGAATCGTTCAGAACACTGAGAATATATTAAAGTAGAAAAGTTCAGAACATTGAAAATATATAAAAGGAGAATAGTTCAGAACACTGAGAATATATAAAAGCAGAATAGTTCAGAACACTGAGAACACATAAAAGGAGAATAGTTCAGAACACTGAGAACACATAAAAGGAGAATAGTTCAGAATACTGAGATGATGTAAAAGAATAGTTCAGAACAGTGAGAATACATAAAAGGGGAATAGTTCAGAAAACTGAGAATACATAAAAGGAGAATAGTTTAGAACACTGATAATATATATATATGGAGAATAGTTCAGTACACTGTGAATATTCAAAAGGAGAACAGTTCAGAACACTGAGAATATATAAATGGAGAATAGTTCAGAACACTGAGAATATATAAAAGGAGAATATTTCAGAATACTGACATGATGTAAAAGAATAGTTCAGAACACTGAGAATACATAAAAGGAGAATAGTTCTAACACTGAGAATATATAAAAGAATAGTTCAGAGCATTGAGAGTATATAAAAGGAGAATATTTCAGAACTATATGAATATATCGAAGAATAATTCAGAACACTGAGAATTCATAAAAGGAGAATAGTTCAGAACACAGAGAATATATAAAAGGAGAATATTTCAGAATACTGACATGATGTAAAAGAATAGTTCAGAACACTGAGAATACATAAAAGGAGAATAGTTTAGAACACTGAGGATATTCAAAAGGAGAGCAGTTCAGAAAATTGAGAATATAAAAAAGCAGAATAGTTCAGAAGACTGAGAATAACTAAAAGGAGAATAATTCAGAACACTGAGAAAACATAAAAGGAGAATAGTTCAGAACACTGAGAAGAGATAAAAGGAGAATATTTCAGAACACTGAGAATACATAAAAGGAGAATAGTTCAGGAGCACTGTGAATATATAAAAGGAGAATAGTTCAGAACACTGAGAATATATAAAAGGAGAATAGTTCAGAACACTGAGAAGATGTAAAAGGAGAATAGTTCTGAACACTGAGAATATATAAAAGGAGAATCGTTCAGAACACTGAGAATATATAAAAGGAGAATAGTTCAGAACATTGAAAATATATAAAAGGACAATAGTTCAGAACATTAAGAATAAATAAAAGGAGAATAGTTCAGAACACTGAGAATATATAAAAGGAGAATATTTCAGAATACTGACATGATGTAAAAGAATAGTTCAGAACACTGAGAATACATAAAAGGAGAATAGTTTAGAACACTGAGAATATTCAAAAGGAGAACAGTTCAGAAAATTGAGAATATAAAAAAGCAGAATAGTTCAGAAGACTGAGAATAACTAAAAGGAGAATAATTCAGAACACTGAGAATACATAAAAGGAGAATAGTTCAGAACACTGAGAATATATAAAAGGAGAATATTTCAGAACACTGAGAATACATAAAAGGAGAATAGTTCAGGAGCACTGTGAATATATAAAAGGAGAATAGTTCAGAATACTGAGATGATGTAAAAGAATAGTTCAGAACAGTGAGAATACATAAAAGGGGAATAGTTCAGAAAACTGAGAATACATAAAAGGAGAATAGTTTAGAACACTGATAATATATATATATGGAGAATAGTTCAGTACACTGCGAATATTCAAAAGGAGAACAGTTCAGAACACTGAGAATATATAAATGGAGAACAGTTCAGAACATTGAGAATATAAAAAAGCAGAATAGTTCAGAAGACTGAGATTAAATAAAAGGAGAATAGTTCAGAACACTGAGAATACATAAAAGGAGAATAGTTCTAACACTGAGAATATATAAAAGAATAGTTCAGAACATTGAGAGTATATAAAAGGAGAATATTTCAGAACTATATGAATATATCGAAGAATAATTCAGAACACTGAGAATTCATAAAAGGAGAATAGTTCAGAACACAGAGAATATATAAAAGGAGAATAGTTCAGAACACTGAGAATATATAAAAGGAGAATATTTCAGAATACTGACATGATGTAAAAGAATAGTTCAGAACACTGAGAATACATAAAAGGAGAATAGTTTAGAACACTGAGGATATTCAAAAGGAGAGCAGTTCAGAAAATTGAGAATATAAAAAAGCAGAATAGTTCAGAAGACTGAGAATAACTAAAAGGAGAATAATTCAGAACACTGAGAATACATAAAAGGAGAATAGTTCAGAACACTGAGAAGAGATAAAAGGAGAATATTTCAGAACACTGAGAATACATAAAAGGAGAATAGTTCAGGAGCACTGTGAATATATAAAAGGAGAATAGTTCAGAACAGTGAGATGACGTAAAAAAACATTTCAAACAGTGACAATGCATAAAAGGAGAATAGTTCAGAACACTGAGAATACAAAAAAGAGATTAGTTCAGAACACTGAGAATACATAAAAGGGGAATAGTTCAGAAAACTGAGAATATATAAAAGGAGAACAGTTCAGAATACAGAGAATATTTTAAAGGCGAATTGTTCAGAACACTGAGAAAATGTAAAAGAACAGTTCAGAGCATTGAGAATACGTAAATGGAGAATAGTTCAGAACACTGAGAATATATAAAAGGAGAATACTTCAGAACACTGAGAATATATAAAAAAAGAATGGTTCAGAACACTGAGAATATATAAAAGGAGAACAGTTCAGAATACTGAGAATATTTTAAAGGCGAATTGTTCAGAACACGGAGAAAATGTAAAAGAACAGTTCAGGACATTGAGAATACATAAATCGAGAATAGTTCAGAACACTGAGAACATGTAAAAGGAGAATAGTTCAAAACACTGAGAATATATAAAAGGAGAATCGTTCAGAACACTGAGAATATATTAAAGTAGAAAAGTTCAGAACATTGAAAATATATAAAAGGAGAATAGTTCAGAACACTGAGAATATATAAAAGCAGAATAGTTCAGAACACTGAGAACACATAAAAGGAGAATAGTTCAGAACACTGAGAACACATAAAAGGAGAATAGTTCAGAATACTGAGATGATGTAAAAGAATAGTTCAGAACAGTGAGAATACATAAAAGGGGAATAGTTCAGAAAACTGAGAATACATAAAAGGAGAATAGTTTAGAACACTGATAATATATATATATGGAGAATAGTTCAGTACACTGTGAATATTCAAAAGGAGAACAGTTCAGAACACTGAGAATATATAAATGGAGAATAGTTCAGAACACTGAGAATATATAAAAGGAGAATATTTCAGAATACTGACATGATGTAAAAGAATAGTTCAGAACACTGAGAATACATAAAAGGAGAATAGTTCTAACACTGAGAATATATAAAAGAATAGTTCAGAGCATTGAGAGTATATAAAAGGAGAATATTTCAGAACTATATGAATATATCGAAGAATAATTCAGAACACTGAGAATTCATAAAAGGAGAATAGTTCAGAACACAGAGAATATATAAAAGGAGAATAGTTCAGAACACTGAGAATATATAAAAGGAGAATATTTCAGAATACTGACATGATGTAAAAGAATAGTTCAGAACACTGAGAATACATAAAAGGAGAATAGTTTAGAACACTGAGGATATTCAAAAGGAGAGCAGTTCAGAAAATTGAGAATATAAAAAAGCAGAATAGTTCAGAAGACTGAGAATAACTAAAAGGAGAATAATTCAGAACACTGAGAAAACATAAAAGGAGAATAGTTCAGAACACTGAGAAGAGATAAAAGGAGAATATTTCAGAACACTGAGAATACATAAAAGGAGAATAGTTCAGGAGCACTGTGAATATATAAAAGGAGAATAGTTCAGAACACTGAGAATATATAAAAGGAGAATAGTTCAGAACACTGAGAAGATGTAAAAGGAGAATAGTTCTGAACACTGAGAATATATAAAAGGAGAATCGTTCAGAACACTGAGAATATATAAAAGGAGAATAGTTCAGAACATTGAAAATATATAAAAGGACAATAGTTCAGAACATTAAGAATAAATAAAAGGAGAATAGTTCAGAACACTGAGAATATATAAAAGGAGAATATTTCAGAATACTGACATGATGTAAAAGAATAGTTCAGAACACTGAGAATACATAAAAGGAGAATAGTTTAGAACACTGAGAATATTCAAAAGGAGAACAGTTCAGAAAATTGAGAATATAAAAAAGCAGAATAGTTCAGAAGACTGAGAATAACTAAAAGGAGAATAATTCAGAACACTGAGAATACATAAAAGGAGAATAGTTCAGAACACTGAGAATATATAAAAGGAGAATATTTCAGAACACTGAGAATACATAAAAGGAGAATAGTTCAGGAGCACTGTGAATATATAAAAGGAGAATAGTTCAGAATACTGAGATGATGTAAAAGAATAGTTCAGAACAGTGAGAATACATAAAAGGGGAATAGTTCAGAAAACTGAGAATACATAAAAGGAGAATAGTTTAGAACACTGATAATATATATATATGGAGAATAGTTCAGTACACTGCGAATATTCAAAAGGAGAACAGTTCAGAACACTGAGAATATATAAATGGAGAACAGTTCAGAACATTGAGAATATAAAAAAGCAGAATAGTTCAGAAGACTGAGATTAAATAAAAGGAGAATAGTTCAGAACACTGAGAATACATAAAAGGAGAATAGTTCTAACACTGAGAATATATAAAAGAATAGTTCAGAACATTGAGAGTATATAAAAGGAGAATATTTCAGAACTATATGAATATATCGAAGAATAATTCAGAACACTGAGAATTCATAAAAGGAGAATAGTTCAGAACACAGAGAATATATAAAAGGAGAATAGTTCAGAACACTGAGAATATATAAAAGGAGAATATTTCAGAATACTGACATGATGTAAAAGAATAGTTCAGAACACTGAGAATACATAAAAGGAGAATAGTTTAGAACACTGAGGATATTCAAAAGGAGAGCAGTTCAGAAAATTGAGAATATAAAAAAGCAGAATAGTTCAGAAGACTGAGAATAACTAAAAGGAGAATAATTCAGAACACTGAGAATACATAAAAGGAGAATAGTTCAGAACACTGAGAAGAGATAAAAGGAGAATATTTCAGAACACTGAGAATACATAAAAGGAGAATAGTTCAGGAGCACTGTGAATATATAAAAGGAGAATAGTTCAGAACAGTGAGATGACGTAAAAAAACATTTCAAACAGTGACAATGCATAAAAGGAGAATAGTTCAGAACACTGAGAATACAAAAAAGAGATTAGTTCAGAACACTGAGAATACATAAAAGGGGAATAGTTCAGAAAACTGAGAATATATAAAAGGAGAACAGTTCAGAATACAGAGAATATTTTAAAGGCGAATTGTTCAGAACACTGAGAAAATGTAAAAGAACAGTTCAGAGCATTGAGAATACGTAAATGGAGAATAGTTCAGAACACTGAGAATATATAAAAGGAGAATACTTCAGAACACTGAGAATATATAAAAAAAGAATGGTTCAGAACACTGAGAATATATAAAAGGAGAACAGTTCAGAATACTGAGAATATTTTAAAGGCGAATTGTTCAGAACACGGAGAAAATGTAAAAGAACAGTTCAGGACATTGAGAATACATAAATCGAGAATAGTTCAGAACACTGAGAACATGTAAAAGGAGAATAGTTCAAAACACTGAGAATATATAAAAGGAGAATCGTTCAGAACACTGAGAATATATTAAAGTAGAAAAGTTCAGAACATTGAAAATATATAAAAGGAGAATAGTTCAGAACACTGAGAATATATAAAAGCAGAATAGTTCAGAACACTGAGAACACATAAAAGGAGAATAGTTCAGAACACTGAGAACACATAAAAGGAGAATAGTTCAGAATACTGAGATGATGTAAAAGAATAGTTCAGAACAGTGAGAATACATAAAAGGGGAATAGTTCAGAAAACTGAGAATACATAAAAGGAGAATAGTTTAGAACACTGATAATATATATATATGGAGAATAGTTCAGTACACTGTGAATATTCAAAAGGAGAACAGTTCAGAACACTGAGAATATATAAATGGAGAACAGTTCAGAACATTGAGAATATAAAAAAGCAGAATAGTTCAGAAGACTGAGATTAAATAAAAGGAGAATAGTTCAGAACACTGAGAATACATAAAAGGAGAATAGTTCTAACACTGAGAATATATAAAAGAATAGTTCAGAACATTGAGAGTATATAAAAGGAGAATACTTCAGAACTATATGAATATATCGAAGAATAATTCAGAACACTGAGAATTCATAAAAGGAGAATAGTTCAGAACACAGAGAATATATAAAAGGAGAATAGTTCAGAACACAGAGAATATATAAAAGGAGAATAGTTCAGAACACTGAGAATATATAAAAGGAGAATAGTTCAGAACACTGTGAATAGAAAAAAGGTGATTATTTCAGAACACTGAGAATACCTAAAAGGAAAATAGTTCAGAACTGTGAGTATATATAAAAGAATAGATCAGAACACTGAGAATAAACAAAAGGAGAATAGTTCAGAAAACTGAGAATATATAAAAAGAGAATAGTTCAGAACACTGAGAATATATAAAAGGAGAATAGTTCAGAACACAGAGAATATATAAAAGGAGAATAGTTCAGAACACTGAGAATATATAAAAGGAGAATAGTTCAGAACACTGTGAATAGAAAAAAGGAGATTATTTCAGAACACTGAGAATACCTAAAAGGAAAATAGTTCAGAGCTGTGAGTATATATAAAAGAATAGATCAGAACACTGAGAATAAACAAAAGGAGAATAGTTCACAAAACTGAGAATATATAAAAAGAGAATAGTTCAGAACACTGAGAATATATAAAAGGAGAATAGTTCAGAACACTGAGAATATATAAAAGGCGAATTGTTCAGAACACAGAGAATATAAAAAAGAATAGTTCAGAAGACTGAGAATATATACAAGCAGAATAGTTCAAACACTGAGAATATATGAAAAGAGAATAGTTCAGAACACTGAAAATGTATAAAAGGAGAATAGTTCAGAACACTGCGAATACATAAAAGGAGAACAGGTCAGAACACTGAGAATAGATAAAAGGAGAATAGTTCAGAACACTGAGAATATCTATAAGAATATCTCCAAACATTGAGAGAATATAAAAAGACAACAGTTCAGAACATTGAGAATATATAAAAGGAGAACAGTTCAGAACACTGATAATTCATAAAAGGAGAATAGTTCAAAACATTCAGAGTTTATAAAAGGAGAACAGTTCAGTACACTGAGAATATATAAAAAGAGAATTGTTCAGAACACTGAGAATAGAAAAATGGAGATTAATTCAGAACACTGAGAATACATAAAAGGAGAATAGTTCAGAACTGTGAGAATATATAAAAAGAGAATAGTTCAAGCACTGTGAATACATAAAAAGGGAATAGTTCAGAACACAGAGAATATAAAAAAGAATAGTTCAGAAGACTGAGAATATATACAAGGAGAAAAGTTCAAACACTGAGGATATATAAAAAGAGAATAGTTCAGAACACTGAGAATGTATAAAAGGAGAATAGTTCAGAACACTGAGAATACATAAAAGGAGAATAGTTCAGAACACTGAGAATATATTAACGAATACAGTTCAAAACATGAAAGGAGAATAGTTCACAACATTCAGAGTATAGAAAAGGAGAACAGTTCATAACACTGACAATACATAAATGGAGAACAGTTCAGAACACTGAGAATACGTAAAAGGAGAATAGTTCAGAACATTGAGAACATTTAAAAGGAGAATAGTTCCGAACACTGTGAATATATAAAAGGAGAATAATTCAGAACACTGCTAATATATAAAATGAGAACAGTTCAGAACACTGAGAATCCACAAAAGGAGAACAGTTCAGAAAAGTGAGAATATATAAAAGGAGAATAGTTCAGAACACTGCGAATACACAAAAGGAGAACAGTTCAAAACACTGAGAATACATAAAAGGAGAACAGATCAGAACATTGAGAATATATAAAAGAATAGTTCAGAAGACTGAGAATATATAAAAGGAGAATAGTTCAGAACTTTCAGAGTCTATTAAAGAACTTTCCGAACACTGTGAATTTATCAAAGGAGTATAGTTCAGAACTCTGAAAATATATAAAAGAAGAACAATTCAGAACACTGAGAATGTATACAAGGAGAACAGTTCAGAACACTGAGAATATATAAAAGAATAGTTCAGAAGACTGAGAATATATAAAAGGAGAATAGTTCAGAACTTTCAGAGTCTATTAAAGAACTTTCCGAACACTGTGAATTTATCAAAGGAGTATAGTTCAGAACTCTGAAAATATATAAAAGAAGAACAATTCAGAACACTGAGAATGTATACAAGGAGAACAGTTCAGAACACTGAGAATATATAAAAGAATAGTTCAGAAGACTGAGAATATATAAAAGGAGAATAGTTCAGGACACTGAGAATAGAAAAAAGGAGATTAATTCAGAACACTGAGAATACCTAAAAGGAAAATAGTTCAGAACTGTCAGTATATATAAAAGAATAGTTCAGAACACTGAGAATATATAAATGGAGAATAGTTCAGAAAACTGAGAATATATAAAAAGAGAATAATTCAAACACTGTGAATATATAAAAAGAGAACAGTTCAGAACACAGAGACTATATAAAAGAATAGTTCAGAACATTGAGAGTGTATAAAAGGAGAACAGTTCAGAACACTGAGAATACATAAAAGGAGAACAGTTCAGAACTTTCAGAGTCTATTAAAGAACATTTCCGAACACTGTGAATTTATCAAAGGAGTATAGTTCAGAACTCTGAAAATATATAAAAGAAGAACAATTCAGAACACTGAGAATGTATAAAAGGAGAACAGTTCAGAACACTGAGAATATATAAAAGAATAGTTCAGAAGACTGAGAATATATAAAAGGAGAATAGTTCAGAACACTGAGAATAGAAAAAAGGAGATTAATTCAGAACACTGAGAATATCTATAAGAATATCTCCAAACATTGAGAGAATATAAAAAGAGAACAGTTCAGAACATTGAGAATATATAAAAGGAGAACAGTTCAGAACACTGATAATTCATAAAAGGAGAATAGTTCAAAACATTCAGAGTTTATAAAAGGAGAACAGTTCAGTACACTGAGAATATATAAAAAGAGAATAGTTCAGAACACTGAGAATAGAAAAATGGAGATTAATTCAGAACACTGAGAATACATAAAAGGAGAATAGTTCAGAACTGTGAGAATATATAAAAAGAGAATAGTTCAAGCACTGTGAATACATAAAAAGGGAATAGTTCAGAACACAGAGAATATAAAAAAGAATAGTTCAGGAGACTGAGAATATATACAAGGAGAAAAGTTCAAACACTGAGGATATATAAAAAGAGAATAGTTCAGAACACTGAGAATGTATAAAAGGAGAATAGTTCAGAACACTGAGAATACATAAAAGGAGAATAGTTCAGAACACTGAGAATATATTAACGAATACAGTTCAAAACATGAAAGGAGAATAGTTCACAACATTCAGAGTATAGAAAAGGAGAACAGTTCATAACACTGACAATACATAAATGGAGAACAGTTCAGAACACTGAGAATACGTAAAAGGAGAATAGTTCAGAACATTGAGAACATTTAAAAGGAGAATAGTTCCGAACACTGTGAATATATAAAAGGAGAATAATTCAGAACACTGCTAATATATAAAATGAGAACAGTTCAGAACACTGAGAATCCATAAAAGGAGAACAGTTCAGAAAAGTGAGAATATATAAAAGGAGAATAGTTCAGAACACTGCGAATACACAAAAGGAGAACAGTTCAAAACACTGAGAATACATAAAAGGAGAACAGATCAGAACATTGAGAATATATAAAAGAATAGTTCAGAAGACTGAGAATATATAAAAGGAGAATAGTTCAGAACTTTCAGAGTCTATTAAAGAACTTTCCGAACACTGTGAATTTATCAAAGGAGTATAGTTCAGAACTCTGAAAATATATAAAAGAAGAACAATTCAGAACACTGAGAATGTATACAAGGAGAACAGTTCAGAACACTGAGAATACATAAAAGGAGAATAGTTCTGAACACTGAGAATATATCAAAGGAGAATAGTTCAAACATTGAGAATATATAGTAAGAGAATAGTTCAGAACACTGAAAATGTATAAAAGGAGAATAGTTCAAACACTGAGAATATATAAAAAGAGAATAGTTCAGAACACTGTGAATACATAAAAGGACAATTTTTCAGAACAGTGAGAATATATAAATGGTGAAGAGCTCAGAACACCGAGAATATGTAAAAGGAGAATAGTTCAGAACACTGAGAATACGTAAAAGGAGAACAATTCAGAACACTGAGAATATATAAAAGAATATTTCCAAACATTGAGAGTATATAAAAAGAGAACAGTTCAGAACATTGAGAATACATAAAAGGAGAATAGTTCTGAACACTGAGAATGTATCAAAGGAGAATAGTTCAAACATTGAGAATATATAGTAAGAGAATAGTTCAGAACACTGAAAATGTATAAAAGGAGAATAGTTCAAACACTGAGAATATATAAAAAGAGAATAGTTCAGAACACTGTGAATACATAAAAGGACAATTTTTCAGAACAGTGAGAATATATAAATGGTGAAGAGCTCAGAACACCGAGAATATGTAAAAGGAGAATAGTTCAGAACACTGAGAATACGTAAAAGGAGAACAATTCAGAACACTGAGAATATATAAAAGAATATTTCCAAACATTGAGAGTATATAAAAAGAGAACAGTTCAGAACATTGAGAATACATAAAAGGAGAACTGTTCAGAACTCTGATAATTCATAAAAGGAGAATAGTTCACAACATTCAGAGTATATAAAAGGAGAACAGTTCAGTACACTGAGAATATATAAAATGGAACAGTTCAGAACACTGAGAATACGTAAAATGAGAACAGTTCAGAACACTGTGAATATATAAAAGGACAATAGTTCAGAACACTGAATATATAAAAGGAGAATAGTTCAGAACACTGAGAATATATAAAAGGACAATAGTTCAGAACACTGAGAATACATAAAAGGAGAATAGTTCAGAACACTGAGAATACATAAAAGGAGAATAGTTCAGAACACTGAGAATATATAAAAGGAGAATAGTTCAGAACACTGAGAATACATAAAAGGAGAACACTTCCGAACACTGAGAATACATGAAAGGCGAATAGTTCAGAACACTGAGAATATATAAAACGAGAATAGTTCAGAACACGGAGAATATATAAAACGAGAATAGTTCAGAACACTGAAAATATATAATAGGACAATGGTTCAGAACACTGAGAATATTTCACAGGAGAATAGTTCAGAACATTGAGAATATATAAAAGTAGAATAGTTCAGAACACTGAGACTTTATAAAATGGTTTTGACAGTGTTTCTGCTGTTAAAGAAGATCTGTAAGAATAGAATGGAGATTGTGTTACTCTGTATAATATAGTTGGAAAGGACAGGAAACGGAAGAGGGAAAGGTCTGGTTTGTGAATTGGACATTGCCCAATACTGCTGTTTAAATTGGGCCAGAGTTCATCAGGTGATTTAAAGAGGCAGTGACTCAAGAGATTCTATGCCATCGAGGCTGTGAATGCAGGGGGGCTTGCAGTGATCTGCCCTGTCTGGATAAACCATTCCTGGGAACATTGGATGGAATATAGATGCTGATGCAACTTGAGGGCTGAAATAAGTGTGAGGAAAATGAGAGATCCTACAGGGCACAGGTAAGTTGAAAAGGTGGTGTCATTGAAGGTGCTCCTAGAGATGTGAGAGATAATGGGAACTGCAGATGCTGGATAGTCCGAGATAACAAACTCGGCTTGCTGTGTTCATCCAGCTCCACACTTTGTTATCTCCAAGAAATGTGAGTTGTATTTTTGTGGTATCAACTATTTAAAATGAAATTTGTCTTTTCAGTTGAAATACCCTTCACTAGGTAATTAATGTTTGGATCACATGGATTTCTGTTGGTTTATTACAGGAACATCCTTCAGCTTTCTTTCTATTGGCCTTAGGCAGCCTTCCTTTGTTTTTTGAAAAGCTTATTCGTTTCATAGAATCCCTGCAGTTTGAACGCAGGCCATTTGGCCCATTGTGTCCACATCAACCCTCCAAAGAGCATCCCACCCAGACCCATGCTCGAATCCTATGTTTCCATAAGACCATAAGACATAGGAGTGGAAGTAAGGCCATTTGGCCCATCAAGTCCACTCTGCCATTTAAATCATGGTTGATGGGCATTTCAACTCCTCTCCCTGCGCTCTCCCCGTAGCCCTTGATTCCTTCTGAGATCAAGAATTTGTCGATCTCTGCCTTGAAGACATCCAACGTCCCGGCGTCCACTGCACTCTGTGGCAATGGACGATCCCATGGACAATCCTCCTAGCCTGCACATCCTGGACACAGGAATAGTTCAGAACACTGAGAATTTATAAAATAGTTTTGACAGCGTTTCTGGTGTTCAAGAAGATCTGTAAGAATGGAACTGTGTATAATATAGTTGGAAAGGATAGTCATCTTTCCGCATTGTGCCTTGGCTGTAGCCTCCCCAAGCTTTAACGGATCTCTCAGCACGTAGTTCTGGACCTTGGAATGTGCCAGAACGTGGTCAGGGTCAGCTCCTTATCCTGGAAGGGCAACGGGTTTCGGGCAGACCAAAGTCTTTTACTGTGTTAGAGATAATGGGAACTGCAGATGCTGGAGAATCCAAGATAATAAAGTATGAAGCTGGATGAACACAGCAGGCCAAGCAGCATCTCAGGAGCATGGTTCTCTTTGGCATGCAGCCTGGGGAACAATCTGTTGCCCAAGAACATTCAAGCAAGCCTGCAAACCAGAGTGAACTCTCTTGGGAAAGCCCAACTTGGAACGTCTGCAGGTCATTGCTTAAGAAAGGACTGTAATGTTTGACTGTTTAGCTTTATTTTTCTATATTTATACTAAGAAACCTGCAGTGGTGAACTTTTTAACATTTCTTGATTTTTCTATTTCCAGAACAAAGATCTTGCACCTAGGTACTTTGTCTATAAAATAGTGCTGCGTGTGGGATCATTCTATACTTTTCACTGTAGCCCATACCCTGTACTTGAGTACATGTGACAATAAAACCTTAGTCTAAATCTAAATCTCATGCCACTTTGAAGAATAGATAGTAGGAACTGCAGATGCTGGAGAATCTGAGATAACACAGCATGAAGCTGGATGAACACAGCAGGCCCAGAAGCATCAGAGTAGCAGGAAAGTTTGACGTTTCAGGTCAAGAACCTTTTTCAGAAATGGGGGAGGGGAAGGGGATTCTGAAATAAAGAGGGAGACAGGAGGAGGTGGATAGAAGATGGATAAAGGATAAGATAGGGTGAGAGGAGGCAGACAGGTCAAAGAGGCGGGGTCAGAGCCAGTGAAGGTGAATGTAGGTGGGGAGTTAGTGACGGGATAGGTCAGTCCAGGGAGGACGGACAGGTCAAGGAGGTGGGAGGCCTCCTCTACATTGGGGAAACCAAGCGGAGGCTTGGGGACCGCTTTGCAGAACACCTACGCTCAGTTCGCACTAAACAACTGCACCTCCCAGTTGTAAACCATTTCAATTCCCCCCCAACTCCTCAGACGATATGTCCATCCTGGGCCTCCTGCATTGCCATGATGACGCCGACCAAAAGATGCAGGAACAGCATCTCATATTCCGCTTGGGAGCCCTGCAGCCCAAGGGTATCAATGTGGATTTCACAAGCTTCAAAATCTCCCCTCCCCCGACCGCATCCCAAAACCAGCCCAGCTCATCCCCGCCTCCCTAACAGTTCCTCCCACCTCAAGCTCTATTCCCATCTCCTACCAATTAACCTTATCCCACCTTCTTGACCTGTCCTTTCTCCCTGGACCGACCTATCGCCTCCCTACCACCCCACCTATACTCACCTTTACTGGCTCCATCCCCACATCTTTGACCTGTCTGTCTCCTCTCGCCCTATCTTTTCCTTTATCCATCTTCTATTCGCCTCCCCCTCTCTCTCTATTTATTTCAAAGCCCCCTTCCCCTCCCCCATTTCTGAAGAAGGGTCTCGACCCGAAACGTCAGCTTTTGTGCTCCTGAGATGCTGCTTGGCTGCTGTGTTCATCCAGCTCCACACTGTGTTATGCCACTTTGAAGAAGTAGGATTCTGGTTAGACCAGTAGAATGATCTGTTAGCAGTTACCTCCAGTACAAATCCGGCTAACACCAGATCAAAGCAAGCCGGTAGATTGCAAACTGTTTTCATATTGGAATCATACTTGTCCATACAAGTTTTCCCCTCTGGACAATGTCGTCACTATGGGAAGTGATGGCCTAGTGGGATTATCACTACACTGTTGATCCAGAAACCCTGGTAATGTTCTAGGGATCCACAGTTGAATCCCACCATGTCAGACTGTGGAATTTAAATTCAATTAAATTTTTTTAAAAATGTGACAAACGATGACCGTGAAACTGTTGTCAATTGTTGGAAAAACCCATCCGGTTCGCTAACCCTAATAAATGCCACTGCTGCTCTGACCTACTTGTGACTCCAGACTCACAGCAAGGCTCTTAACTGCTCTTTGGGCAGTTAGGGATGGGTAATAAATTATGGCCCAGGCAGAGATGCCCACATCTTGTGAATGAATAAAAAAAGTCACAGAGAGCAGCGTTGCCCACTTTCTTGGCAGTTTTCCAGCAGCACATTGGTTATAACAGCATCCTCCCTTGTGACAGAATTTGTCAGCCCTGAGGGACAGATAAAACTCCTTTCTCATTTAACTAACGTCCCTCAGGTTTCAACTGAAAAACGTATTAGGAAAATGCATGGGAACAATGAGTCTTTTTCAAACTTGGTGTGTGTGAGTGTGTTTTGGACACACCTGTGGGAGGCTGCTGTACTGCTTATTACTTCTGATGGGAGTGTGCAAGTCTGCAGAAGAGTTTACAGAAACACTCTCGTCCTCATGCGGGACAGACAGTTTCGCTGTGGTCCAGCATTAGCTTCCGGGAGCACGGCTCGATCCCCTGAGAAACAGCATCAGGAAGGAGAGCGGGACCTGGGACACAAACAGAAGAAGCGACAAGCCACCAGTGGCATCCGTGAGTATCTCTCAAGGAGTTCCGGCTTTAATGTGATTTAAGCAGGGCTTTTATGTTCAGCAGAAATATTTGGTAAATATTTTACGTTCAGCAGAAATATTTGGTAAATATATTTGGTGTAATTTCGATGTGGCCAGCTTTACAGAAAAATGTGATCACCATCTGTCCTCGGTTCTTCTGCTGTTTTTAGTACGTTGTTAGGAGATTAACCATCCCCTAACAGAGGAGGTCATCTCAAACAACTGGGGGTCGTCAAAATCACTAGGAACTAGAATTTAACATCCTGGTCAATTGTGCGAGCAACAGAAGAGAAAGGACATTTTAGAATTGCACTTTGTTCTTTCTCCTCAGAATACTTTTATTTAGCCTTTGTAGAAAATTTGGAAATGGACAACAAATAACAAATATTTGATTGGGTGGAGGGTGGCGATCAGAGGGGATGAGATAAAACTGACTGGAATTTGTCCTCCCAAAGGTGGAAACCCGAAAAACAAGCCATTAAAAACAGGAGTCTGAGTTAGTTGGTGCACGTGGAGGACATTCAGCTTCTCCAATTCATGCAGGCTCCCTGTGGAGCAATCTGGTCAGTCCCTTTCTCCTCCTCCTCCTCGTATCCTCACGGCCCTGGAATTGACTTCCTTAAATTGCTCATTTTAATTTCTTTCAAAACTTCCCTTTAGCTTCCCCTGCCTCTCACTGTTTGTGAGTTTCAGGGTCTTGATTTAACCTCTAATGTAAAATGGAATGGAGTCAGGGAGTAATACAGTATGGAAACAGGCCCTTCAGCCCAAACTGGTCCATGCTGACCATGGTGCCCTCTCAGCTAGTTCCAATTGCCTGTATTTAGTCCATATCCCTCTAAGCCCTTCCCATCCATGTACCCCATCCAAATGGTTCTTTAAATGTTGCTATTGTACCTGCCTCAAACACTTTCTCTGGCAGCTCATTCCATATACGCACCACTCTCTGCATGAAGAAGTTGCCTCTCAGGTCCTGATTAAATCCATCACCTTTCACCTTAAACCTACGCCGTCTAGTTTTCAATTCCTCATCCATTTGAAAAAGACTATATGCATTCATCCTATCTATGCCCCTCATGATTTTATACATCTCAATAAGGAGACCCCTCATTCTCCTATGTTACAAGGAATAAAATCCTATCCTGGCCAACCGCTCCCTCTAATTCAGGCCAACTCGTCCTGGCAACATACTTGTAAATCTTTTTTGCACACATTTTTCAGTGTAACTGTATCTTTCCTATAACAGGGTGACCAAAACTGTACATAATGCTCCAATACTCACCAACAACTTATGCAAATGTAACATAATGTCCCAACTCCTATGCTCAATGCCTTGACCAATGAAGGCCAGTGTGCTAAATGCCTCCTTCACCACCCTGTCTACCTGTGATGCCTCTTTCAACGAACTATGGACTTATACTCCTAGGTCCCTCTGTTCTACAATGCTCCTCAGGAGCTTACCATTTACTGTATAAGCCCTACCTTGGTTTGACTTTCCAAAGTGCAACACCTCACAGTTATTGCATTTGCCGATCCTCAGCCCATTTCCCCGTCTGATCAAGATCCCCCTGTAATTTTGACTTTTTTGAAAACCTTCCTCGCTATCAGTGAAATCTCCTAATTTTGTATCATCGGCAAATTTACTAATCATGCCTTGTACATTCACATCCAGAATGGCCTCCCCATCTCTCCTGTCCCCTACCACAGGGGTCTGAGAGAACAAGTGAACCTGGGTGCTTTGCTAACGCTGGCCGTGCTGACAATGACCATCTAGTCCTTAGTAACCTCCCTCGAAAAGACCGTTCGGCTCTGTGGGAATGGGTCTGCTCAACCCTGCTGGAGCTCTGATGGAGTATGATGGTGGCCTGTGGCCAATGTGTGAGGCCATGAACAAAGTCTACAAAGGGTCCAGCTTGAAACAGAAACTGGGGCTGGGGAGGGGCGTAGGTCAAGAGATCAGAAATCAGTGGTCTATTTCACTGCTTCATCTGGATTTCAGAGTTCCGTCCAGGGCCATTGCCAGTTTAGTCAAGCCTGCTTTAGAGTTGATGACCCACCCCGATCAGTATTATGTGGTACTTGGCAGTAACCTCTCTGTGAGCCTTTTCTGCTCAGTGTGTTTTTAAAAAATTTTTCATTTTTGGGATATGGGCGTCACTGGCTGGCCAGCATTTCTTGCCCATCCATAATTGCCCCTTGAGAAGGTGGCGGTGAGCTGCCTTCTTGAACTGCTACAGTCGTCCTGCTGTGAGTTGACCCACAATGCCATTAGAGAGGGAATTCCAGGATTTTGACCCAGCAACAGTGAAGGGACGGCAATATATTGTCTGATTGTCTATGTGCAGGACAGTGAGAGGGACCTGGACATCCGGGGATAGGAGAAAACCTTTGGTGGAATATTGAATAGATGTGCAGTCCAAGATGGGTTTGAGTAAGGAATTACAATTAGACCCAACTGCTCTACATAAAGTGCAGGACGCGAAGGGTTTGAGTTACATGGAGAGGCTAGACAGGCTGGGGCATTTTTCGGTGACCATATAGAGTCACCCCTCTGAGAGGCATAGATAAGTTGAAGAGCAAAGGTTTTCCCTTAGTGCAAGGGAGTTCAAAACTAGAGGGCATAATTTTAAGGTGACAGGAGACAGATTTAAAGGGGACCTGAGGGATAACTCTTTCACACAGAGGGTGGCACGTATATGGAATGAGCTCCTAGAGGAGGTGGTAGATGCAGGTACCGTTAAAACATTTAAAAGACATTTGTGCAGGTACATGAGTAGGAAAGGTTTAGAGGGATATGGGCCAAATACAGGAAAGTGGGGCTACTTTAGTTTGGGAACTTGGTCAGCATGGACAAGTTGAACTGAAGGGTCTGTTTCTATGCTGTACGATTGTATGACTGTGTGAACAAAGCTTCTGTCAACGAGTAGGAATTGGAAAGATTGCAAGTCACATCTGGACTCAGGAAAGGATGACATCTCTACACTGTTGTGCTCTGGCCATATGTAGAACTTTTAACAGAAAATTTTCTGAAGAAGGGTCGAAGCCCGAAGCGTCAGCTTTCCTGCTCCTCTGATGCTGCTTGGCCTGCTGTGTTCATCCAGCTCTACACCTTGGTATCTCGGATTCTCCAGCATCTACAGTCCCTACTATCTCTGATGTTATTAGCAAGCAGGAGCTGCATATGGAGCTCCTCAGTGTGGGAGGGTGTCATGGTGCATCCAGGTCTCTCCATCTCTAACTGTCTAATATAAGTCTGGAATTAAGAGTGTAATGATGATTGTGAATCCATTGCCGATTGTTGGAAAAACCCATCATGTTCACCAATGTCCTTTAGGGAATGTTACTGCCACCCACACCTGGTCTGGCCTACATGTGACTCCAGACTCAAAGCAATGTGATTGACTCTTAACAATTAGGATGGACAATAAATTCTGGCCTAGTGAGTGATGCCCTCATCCTGTGGATTAATGAAAGAAAATTAAGACAGAGGACAGATTAGGCGGCAAGCCTGAGAGGCAGCTACAAAATCTTTGAACGGGCCATTGGACAAGGGACTGATTAAATAGAGGAATACCCCTGGATTACAGAAACCAATCAATTAGAGACGGATTCTAAAACATTCATCGTCAAAGGCAACAGCTGACTTGACCCCAGTCCTTTCTTACCGATCTGTATTACCATAAATCCATGACAACTGTAATGTGCAGCGACTGGCTGTCCCCTGGATGAAGGCAGGAGGTTGTGGTCCTAAGGAGCTCTGAACCAGCAGTTGCTTGGTGTTTACTCCTTGGTGCAGCTGATATTTGGGACCTAGGAGGTGACTGTAAACTCCGGCCATCTTCAAACACAGCCAGTAATGTCAAGTATTTTTGAAGAAGGGGCCAGATCCGAAATGTCAGCTTTCCTGCTCCTCTGACACTGCTCGGCCTGCTGTGTTCATCCAGCTCTACACCTTGTTATCTTAGATTCTCCAGCTGCGGCAGTTCCCACTATCTCGGTAATGTCAAGTGTTGGTTGAGAGCTATACTCCTACATCAACTGGTCTCCAAGTGACCAGAGACTAAGTCTCATTCAAACCAAAACTAGGTCCTTTTGGCCCACCATTTATAAATATTGAAAAGTATTGCTTAATATCGGGTGTCACGGTGGCTCAGTGGTTAGCACTGCTGCCACACTGTGCCAGGGACCTGAGTTCAATTCCACCCTCGGGTGACTATCTGTATGAAGTTTGCACATTCTCCCCGTGTCTACATGGCTTTCCTCCCACAGTCCCAAGAATTGTAGGATCATGCATTGCCATGCTAAATTGCCCATAGTGTGCAAGTTAGGTGGCTTAGCCATGGGGAATTCAGGGATGGGGTAGGGTGGTGTATCTGGGTGTCTGGTCCTTTGGAGTGGCTGAATGGCCCGCTTCAACACTGTAGGACTTTTATGATTCTATGAACACGCTGTAAACAACAACTTTATAAGTTGGCAATAATATGACTGAAAATCTTAGGTGCTGTTTTGACAATTTAAATGATTGTCCCTTTTAAAATTAGTTGGGTTCAGCGGTGATTATTGTGTGGTGTACTTGATACCAAAAAATAATGTGCTGGCGGATCAGGTGATGTAGTGAGTTAGACATAGCTGCTTTACCTCTGGGGCCCTGCAGCCCAATGCGAAAAGTGTGATGGTCTATTATTTATGTAGAAGTCCTTAGTGAAGTGAGTCTGGTCTCTTTAAATCTAATTGCTGCTGGATGTGCGCCCATCAAACAACAAAGACTGAAATGGAGTTAGCTGTCACACGTACAGGATGGTGCAATGAATACATCTTGTACTGTAACCCCTCCAGAGCAGAATGCTTGGGACCACACCATCTCTCGATTTCAAAATGTTCAGGGCAGAATGACATTAAAAGTGGAATTAAGGATTATCAGACCAGTGATCTCATTGAACAGCAGAACAAACCTGAAGGGCTGAGTGATCTGCTTCTGCTTCTACATTCTATAATCTTATGGTTTCTTCTTATTGCACTCTCATGTTACTGGGATATCCCTTATCTGAGATCTGCTGAGCTCACTGCGATGGGGGATGTTGTTGCAATCCAGAATTCAGCTGCTTTCTAGGAATACTATTTTCAGAAAGATGCTAGGACACAGGAACGTACAATAAGCTATCATTCCTATCAAATTGTCCATCATCAAGTAATCTAGACCTGCTTTGGCAGGTTCTCATTCATTATTGCACACAGCCCCACTTTGATCCTTAACAAATACTGACGTCGCAATGTATACTCTGAGCTGCTCCACCCTTAACTTGAAACATGATTTAACTGGCTTTGTTAAGTACATTGGGAAATTGCATTTCATTAAAGGGCACTATATAAACTTAAGGTGTTGTTGTGAATTGTGAATTGTGAATTGTGAATTGCAGCAGCTAAAATCCAAGATTCATAAATACATACTATCTTCTTGATACCACAGTATTGTCTGCTATAAGTCACATCCGATAGACTGAGAAATTACACGTGAATTGGTATGCAATGGGGAATTGTTGTGTCCTCTTTCACACTGAACTGAGTCAGATTGAATGTTGTCAAAATATTCCGTGGTTATTTTGTGATCACAAAAAATTCTGTGCACTATCACGTTAGTCACTAACTAATAGTGACGTAGTTGCTAATAGATTACTAAAATCTAGGCTCATGTCTAATGAGGAACACAGATTTGAGGGTGTCATACAAAACCCATGACACGTTCAATTGAAATTTTCACAATCCATATATAGTGTAGCAATGTTTGAAGTGACAGTCAGAAAAATGAACTCTGTTTGATCTACACAAATGTTACCCCATGATGATACACAGAACGTGTTACGATGGAACTGGATGTTTCTGTTAACATCTGCTGTAATGAGCCGAACACTTCGAGGTTAGAAAAGAAACTGTTAACTTAACATCTGTTACTATACAAAGTGGCTCTGCGTTATCAGAATAAGAGAAATGAGGATGTTTCTTAAACTCTTAAGGGAAAACACAGTCTATGCAACACAGTAATTGTGTGGGTCTGTACAGTCTGTCAATCACAAGCTTCTCTGTTGTCCTGCCCACTTTACTTGGCTCAGGTGCAGTAGTTCCTGGTGATAGTGCTAGCCTGGTAACCCTCAAGATGTTGAGCTCAAATCCCACCCTGGCACATTGTGTGGAATGGTTGGCACCTGAAAATGGCCATGAAACTGCTGGGTAATATTCAGGACTGGGGAAATAAATAGCAAGCAAAAGAGCCAACACAGTGAGGAGCTGGATGAACATGGCAGCATCAGAGGAGCAGGAGAGTCGCTGTTTTGGGTTTACACCCTCCACCAGGACTCTGTAGCAAGTAATGTCACGCCAATCACCTGAAAAGAGAGTTTAACCAATTCTCCTTGATTTTCAATGGCAGTACACCATTGATCAAATCTGCACCCCACCACCATTAACATTCGGAATTTAATTGCCCCTTACCATGGATTTCCAGGCTCTGACTGCAATTACTTCCTGGTTACCTCCTGATTCCTCAAAGCCTTTTGCAATGCAGGTGTCAGCGTTGTGATAAGGTTTCACGAGCTCAACACCATCTGCACCAAACTGGTCGCTTGGTTGGCATTGTATCCACCCATCACTGGCACAGAGTGGCAGCAATGAGGAACACCTTCCAAGATAGCGACTCAGTACGCCTACTTGGACAGGACCTTCCAATCCCGTCACCCTCACCATCTCAAAGGATAAGGACAGCAACACCACCAGCTGTGAGGTTTATTTTCCAGAGATACACTTTATCCATTAAATTTGTGAATGTTCATTACATTGCATTTCCAGTTGGACATTGCTGACAGTGCAGTTCAGTTTAACTCCGACCTGCACACTCGGCAACACTCTGAGGCCTCAGTACATGGGAAAAGCCTGGGAATTTTACAGTTTCCATCCCCTCAGCTGGGCCTGAGACTGTGGAGCTGCCTGGATACAGCCAAGACTCTGCGGGAGGGAGCTGGGATGAACCACAACAGAAATGACCACGTTGTTCTAAATGTTCCCAGGGTGGTATAATTTGTAAATGGTAAAATGGGATCAGATTAAAAGATTGGGAATTACAGGACTACTGGAACGCTGGTCTTTATATCCATGTGATTACTGTACAAGCGAGCCAAAGCCATGACTGCAGCATTGAGAGCAGTTCTAGTCGGCTTGAATAGCCCTTGGTCAAGAGCAACTAGATCTACTGGAATGATAGTTAAACTTCAAGGGTTAAACTCCAAAGAGATATTACAGAAACTAGAGTAGGTTAAGGGGAACCAGATATGGTGGTAGGGTGGTTCAGTGGTTAGCAGTGATACCTCACAGTGCCAGGGACCTAGGTTCAATTCCAGCCTCGGGTGACTGTCTGTGTGGAGTTTGCACATTCTCCCCGTGTCTGCGTGGGTTTCCTCCGGGTGCTCCAGTTTCGTCCCACAGTCCAAAGATGTGCAGGTTAGGTGGATTGGCCATGCTAAATTGCCCTGTATTTTCCAGAGATGTGCAGGTGAATTGGATTTACCATAGGAAAGGCACAGTTACAAGAATTGGGTGGGAAACTCTTCAGAGGGTTGGTGTGGACTCAATGAGCCAAATGGCCTCGATCAGCACTGTGGGGATTCCAAGATCTAAGATAGTGTAGATAGAGGTAAATTATGCTCACTAGTCGTACTGCCCAGAACTAGGGGACATGGTTTAAAAATGAGAGCCAGATCTTTCAGGAATGAAATTAAGAAGCACCTCCTCACACAAAGGGTGCTTAAGGTTAGGGATTCAGTTCTGCAAGTAGCGATTGATGCAAGATCATTCACTTCAAGTCTGAGATTGATAGATCTTCCTTAACCAATTGTATTAAGAAATATTGTCAAAGTGTGTATGTAATGTCTGTTATTTTGAGATAAGTTACAGATTAACCAAAATCTCATTGAATGGGGTTGGAGTTTCAAGGATCATGCCCTTTCCCAAATTCCCGTATCCTTAGACATTGTCTTTGGGATAGCACACTAAATTGAGATCTCAACAGCTCTTCAGGCAGAAAGGAAAGATCCCACAGCATAATTTACACTTATCCCTCAATAATACCATGAAAACAGATTACTTGGTTATCAGACTTCTATTTGTGGGTCTTTATTTTCTAACCTGTGTACATATATATATATAGTGTGTATGTATGTATATACATTATGTATGTAGATGCATACTCATTGTGACGTAAGTTTGTGTGCCAAGTTTATAGCAGTCACTGAGCACCAACAGGAGCACACGGAAATTTATAACTTTGGAAAATAAGATTTCTTTTTGTCTTCAATGCCCTCTGTGTCAGCCTTCTGTTTAAGTTGTCATAAACACAATGTGTATAGTACAGCCTGAAAGAACCTTGACTTACCCTGATATTGACTCCAACTTACCTAGACATTTCAAATGAAGACGTGTCAAAAAAGGAGTCAGCTATTGTTCTTCCAGAAAAGGGGATTAAAAGGGTAAAGAGGAGAAAGCAGGAACAACATATCGATAATCAGCCAGGAACAGGCTCAAAAGGCCGAATGTCCTATTCCTGTTTATTTTTTCTATTGCTTGCATTTTAGCTTCTGTCACAATCTCATAATGTACCAAGGATAGGAGATAACGGGAACTGCAGATGCTGGAGAGTCCAAGATAACAAAGTGTGAAGCTGGATGAACACAGCAGGCCCAGCAGCATCTCAGGAGCACAAAAGCTCATGTTTTGGACCTCTCTGACGAAGGGTCTAGGTCCGAAACGTCAGCTTTTGTGCTCCTAAGATGCTGCTTGGCCTGCTGTGTTCATCCAGCTCCATACTTTGTTATCTCATAATGTACCAAAGTGCTTTATGACCAATGAAATGTTTTAGGGAAGAGGACACATTGCTGCAATGTAGAAAAATTCAGCGACCAATTTGTGCACAGCTAGTCCCTGCAGAGGCCCATTGATCTGCTTTTGGCTGGGATCTGAGGTGTGTCCCCAACCCCCAGTCAGTTCAATGTCCTCTGAGCTGCCATTTGCTTCCTGCCACTTCCATCCTCCTTTCATTTCAACTAACAATAGATCAATCTCTGTTTTGATATTTTCAATAGTCCGTGAGCCTTACTGCTTTGGGGGAAGGGAGCTCCAGGTTTCTGTGGCCCTTTGAATGATTACTGTACCTCTGAAATCACCCCTCAACTGCTGAGCTCTAAGTGTTTAGATAAGGCCCCTTTTTACCAAAATCCTCTATCGATGCTTTCAATTTTCTTAAACAGCTCAGCTGGATCACCTCCTAACCTTCTAAAGAAATGCAATACAAGTCTGATCAAACACATTTCAAAATTTAATCTCTGTATTCCCAGGTTACTTTCTCATGTAGCTGTGTCCTATCCTTTTAAGGCCAACCTATTCTTGGAGTGGTGTGATCTCCAGAACTGAATTTATGCTCTAATCAGAACTTTACACATCTTCAATATAACTTCACACCTCTTTATTTCAAGATTAATGTCCCATTGGCCTTTACAATGATTATGTATAACTATCTCTTAGTTTTTAGTGATACCAATGCCTGGATCTCAAAGTCTTCTGTTCCTTAGTAGTTTGAAGCTATGGA
Organism: Stegostoma tigrinum; assembly: GCF_030684315.1. Classification (NCBI taxonomy): domain Eukaryota; kingdom Metazoa; phylum Chordata; class Chondrichthyes; order Orectolobiformes; family Stegostomatidae; genus Stegostoma; species Stegostoma tigrinum. Next base: position 5,410,548 of record NC_081382.1, read on the forward strand.
CTATTTCATAACTATTATAGTCCGTCTTACTTAGGTGCAAAGAGGATGTCCCAGATCTCTCACATCACATATCACCTCTCCAGTTATACGGCTGGCTACAGTCAAATGTGGTTGCTAGTTATTCAAATACAGGAATTCCTTCCAGCTAACCCCCAGGACATTTAGGGAACTGTAGCCTGTTTTTAAGTTGTTGGAGTCCTCTAGAGATTAATTTTAAAAATCATTAAAATTATGAGATGCTTAGATGGGGTTGACAGTCAGAATCTTTCTCCCAGGGTTGAAATGCCTAATACTAGGGGGCATGCACACACACACACACACACACACACACACACACACACACACACACACACACACGTGCGCGCGCACACGTGCATGCACACATACACAAACACACACGCACGCACACACGTGCATACACGCAAGTGTGTGCACACACACACTCATGCACACACACACACGTGCATGGACACATACATGCACACACACACACTCATGCGCGCGTACACACACTCATGCACACACACGTGCATGCACACATACACACACACATATACATGCACACACACACATGCACATATACACACAAGCATGTACGCACACACATATGCGTGCGTGCGCGCACACACGCACACACACACAGAGTCATCTGTAAACACTTAGTGCCTCAAATCACACAAAATAAAGGTCATTAAGGTAAGGTATGAGTAGAACAGTCAGCAGGGACCTATACCACTCTCCCAGTCAGCTTTGTAGGAACTACAGCCCACCAAGAGGCAATGCCCATGAAACGCACTGAAACCAGCCTGCAGTGAGCTCCTGGAGGGGCGAGTCCCAATTGCAAGTCAGTATCTTTGCAACACATACTCTACTGAGAGTTATTGCCCTATGTACCTCAATTTAAATCCATGGAAACTGTATCCCACTGAGTCCCAGCGCCTTCAAGGTAGGGAAAACCCATCGCAAACTGAGGGAACTTTGAGCTGGCTCATTAGAGGAGGTGTCCCTAATAGCTGGCACCAGACAGGCAGATGTTGAAGTACTAACTGCATTGTAAACATATCAAATGGTTCACCACTTATACCCGGATCTGGCAACTGCTGCACAGCAACTGGTGGAGAATCAAACAGGTTCTACTTTGGTCTGTGGTTATCTGCAGTTATCTGACCCTGCCTTGGCAGCCTGCCTGAGAGAGACAGAGTGAGAGAGGGACTGAGTGTGAAAGAGAGCCATAGAGTCATTCAATTGTATGGCACAGAAACAGACCCTTCGGTCCAACTCATCCATGCTGACCAGATATCCCAAATTAATTTACTCCCATTTGCCAGCATTTGGCCTGTATCCCTCTAAACCCTTCCTATGCATGTACCCTCCAGATGCCTTTTAAATGCTGTAATTGTACCAGCCTCCACCACTTTCTCTGGCAGCTCATTCCATACACGCACCACCCTCTGTGTGAAAAAGTTGTCCCTTAGAATCTTTCCCCTCTCACATTAAACCTGTGCCTCTCTAGTATTGGACTCCCACACCCTGGGAAAAAGACCTTGGCTATTATTAGGGCGGCACGGTGGCTCAGTGGTGAGCACTGCAGCCTCATGGCACCAGGGCCCCGGGTTCAATTCCAGCCTTGGGCGACTGTCTGTGTGGAGTTTGCACATTCTCCCCGTGTCTGCATGGGTTTCCTTCGGGTGCTCCAGTTTTCTCCCACGGTCCAAAGATGTGCAGGCTAGGTGGATCGGCCATGCTAAATTTCCCGTAGTGTTCAGGGGTGTGTGGGGTATGGGGAATGGGTCTGGGTGGGATGCTTCAAGGGGCGGTGTGGACTTGTTGGGCCGAATGGCCTGTTTCAACACTGTAGGGAATCTAAGCTATTCACCAAATCCATGCCCCTCATGACGTTATAAACCTCTATAAGGTTACCCCTCAGTCTCCGACACTCCAGGGAAAACAGCCTCAGTCTATTCAGCCTCTCCCTATAGCTCAAACCCTCTAATCCAGGTACTATCCTTGTAAATCTTTTCTGAACCCTTTTAAGTTTCACAACATCTTTCCTAAAGCGCAGAGACCTGAATTGAACACAGTATTCGAAAAGTGGCCTTACCAATGTCCCGTATAGCCATACCATAACCTCCCAACTCCTATACTTAACGCACTGACCTATAAAGGGGAGTGTGCCATATGCCTTCTTACAGGCATTGGTGAATTTACCTTACCATCTATTGCATGGGGAATGCTGTATGGCCTAGAGGCGATAAAATATATGCTTATAAAAGACACGAGATTAATTAAGTAATTGGTGGGAACTACTGCCATTGCTTTCCTGGGCAGCCATTGCAATATGAACATATGAATTCAGAGCAGAAGCCAACCGATCTCAAGCTTGCTCCATCGTTCAACAAAATCAAGCCCAATTTGTTTGGTTTTCAAATTCCACGTTCCCATCCTTACCTGAGAACTTTTGGCTCTCCTGCCTAACAAAATTCCATCCAGCTCCACCTTAAAATTATCCAGTGTGGTGCCTCCACCACCTTCCGAGGCAAAGAATTATCTCTGAGAGGTGGGCTTCACCTCATCTCTGTACCAAAAGGGTAAACCCCCAATTTTAAAACAGCAGCCCCTAGTTTTGGGCTGACCCTCAAGAGGAAACAAACATTCCTCTTCCATCTTGTTAAAAGTTTTTGAAAGCTAGTATATTTCACAAAGTTACGCTTCCTTTTCCTGTTTCCTTGTAAAACAGTTCATTCATTCTAGGAATCAATCTCATTAATCTGAAACATTACTATCGTTACCAACACTGGCAAAGAGACCTAGGGCGCTTTGTTTACACACAGCTTCCTGCATTTAACTTCCAGGTGCTTTGCATGTGTTTCCATGATGCCCCTGTTCTACTATTCACCGTTTGATTTGATTATCAAATGTCTGTGTGTCACTCTGCACCCCCTCCCCTGTGGTGCTCCAGACTAACCTCACTGATATAACACAGTGTGGAACTGGAGGAACTCAGCAGGCCAGGCAGCATCAGAGGAGCAAGAAAGTTGACATTTCAGGCCGGGAAATGAAGAGTCCCGACCCGAAATGTCAAACTTTCCTGCTCCTCTGATGCCACCTGGCCTGCTGTGTTCCTTAAGCTCCACACCGCGTTATCTCTGACTCCAGCATCAGCAGTTCTTACCATCTCTGACCTCACTGTTATCTGTACCATTGCCCGTGTTTTTATCTCCTGAGTGTGACACCAACCACAGGGTCAGTCAATGAGGCAGCAGATCATGGGACATGTTCCTTAATGTGCCAGCTCCAATCTTGGAGCTCTGCCAATTAGCCAGAGTGCTGTCAGATTAAGACGGGTAGCGGTTGTGAAACTCTGTCAGATGTACTCCTGGGGTTTTGATTACATTGAACATAGAATGTAGAACAGTACAGCACAGTACAGGCCCTTCAGCCCACGATGTTGTGCCGAACCTTTACCCTAATCCTAAGTTCTGTCTAACCTCCAACCCTACCTTATACTATCATCTGTATGCCTCTCTAATTCTGACCCCCCTCTGCCTCCCCCAGGTTAATACTCTCTCATCAGTACTGTACATCCAGCTGTTTGGATCCTAACCTCTGCAATCCTCTCCTTCAACCTCTCTGTCTACTCAACCCCTTTTAAGACACTCTTTCAAGTCTTTTATTTATCCTAACCACTCATTGGGAGCTCAATGACAACTTTAATCTGATGGCATTTCTGTGTGAAGCATCGTTTGACATGTTGTAAAGGTGCTTTATAATTGGAAATTGTTGTTGAATACACGCGGAGAGCTTTGAACCTTGGGCTAGAGCCGTCTCTCTGCTGCTCCGTTGCTGAGTCAAGAATTTGTCGTTTCACAAAAGTAATTTCTTCTACAAACTCATGCTACTGCCTCACACTGACCTGCACCCACCAATGCAATGAGAGTCACAAACCAGGAGGACAGCAGGGAGAACTACCATCCCTGCACCAGTGTTAGAGTGAGTGTCAATGATGGATGGCATCTCCTGGAATAGCAAGACTATTATTCTGCCTTTCAAAAAGAAAACTGAGTCATTAGCTGTGGGCTCCACCTATACTTCTCACTGTCTTGGAAAGGCAGCCAAACTCATCAAAAGTTCTAATCTCTTCCAACCTCTTCTGTTGGGCAGAAGATACAAAAGTTTAAACACGTACCAACAGATTCAAGAACAGCTTTTCCCCCGCTGTTATTATACTTCTGAATGGGCCTCTCAAATTTCAAATCTAATGTTGACCTCACTCTTTGTGCACCTTCTCTGCAGCATTGTATTCCTCACTCTCTTCTATTACCCTAACACACTCTGCATGTTGTGCCTTGCCTGCACTGCACGCAAAACAAAACTTTTCACTGTAGCGTAGCCTATGTGACAGTAATAAGTCAAAGCAAATTTCAGGGCTACAGTAAAAGGGGGGCAGAATGGGAATGAGTGAGTTGCTCTTACAAGGAGCCCAGCATGACATGATGGACCAAATGGCCTACTTTCGGGATGTTTGGGATATAACTTGTGAGAGGTTAATTAGTCCGTACAGATCATTTTCTTTCAACAGACTGCAACCATTTGACCAACAACAAATTTTACTTAATCCTCAAATGAATCCATGCGCTGGCATTATAATCAGCGAAACATGAGTGATATTTGTCATCCAAATGTCCCGAAGGTCATTGTCAACTTATCTAAGAAAGCATATCCTTGTGTAGCAAATGTTCACCAGACTGATTCTGGGGATGGCAGCTTTGTTGTATGAGGTGAGGTTGGGTCGGTATTCACTGGCATTCAGAAGAATGAGAGCCATCTCACTGAAACCAATAAACATCTGACAGGGGTGGAAGGACTGGCTACAGCGATGATGTTTTCCTCAAGTCACTGGCCCAGAACAATGGATCACGGCCTCAGGATATACAGGGTGAGCCATTTCGGACTGAGCCATAGAGTCACACAGCATGGAAACAGACCCTTCGGCCCAACTCATCCATGCCAACCAAGTTTACCCAAACTGAACTAGTCCCATTTGCTTCTGCAATGGCCCATTTCCCTGCAAACCTTTGCTATTCATGTACTTATCCAAATGTCTTTTAAATGTTGTAACTTTTCCCACATCTACCACTTCCTCTGGCATTTCATTCCAGACATGAACCATTCTTTGTGTGAAAAAGTTGCTGTCAGGTCCCTTTTAAATCTTTCTCCTCTCACATAAAAAATATGCCTCCTGGTTTTGAACTCCTCTGCCCCTCCCCTGTACCCCTCAAGATTTTGGATGAGGAGAAATTTCTTCACTCACAGGGTGAGGAACCTGTGGAATTCTCTCTCACAGGAAGCTATGGACGCCAAGTCACCAAATATATTTAAAAAAGAAATAGATGGATTTCTTGAGGCTACAGGGGTTATGGTGAATGAGTGGGCATTGAAATGAGGATTAGCCAGGACCGTATTGAATGATGGAGTAGGCGTTTTGATCTGAATGTCATCTCGAAGAACAGTCCAGAAACAAAACCAAAAATTGCTGGAAAAGCTCAGCGGATCTGGCAGCATCTGTGGACTGAAATCAGAGTTAACATTTCAGGTCTCGTGACCCTTCCACAGGACAGTACAGCGCAGGAACAGGCCCTCCAGCCCCAAACTGCACTGACACACAATGTCTTTCCAAACTAAAAAGCTTTTGCCTCCTCACAGCCTGTATCCCCCATTTGCTGCCTACTCGTGCGTCTGTCAAGATTCCTCTTAAACGTTGGTATGCTATCTGCCTCCACCATCTTCTCTGACAGAGTATCCCAGGCTTCCACTGTGTAAAAAAAATGTCCTTCTCACATCTCCTTTAAACTTCCCCCCTTTTACCTTCAACTTGTGTCCCCTAGTAATTGACAATTCTATCCTGGGAAGAAGCCTCTGATTATCCATTCCATCCCTGCCACTTATCTCCTGCCTCTATTTTACATGTTTCTGTGTTCACTGTAAGGAGATCTCCATACTCGTGGCTTGCACGTTGCTACCTATTGGCTGGTCTTCTGTCCAGGTCTCCAATCCTTGAAGAACCTGCATTTATATAGCACCTCATACCTCCCAAGGTGTTTCAAAGGGGTGTAATCAAACAAACTTCTGACACTGAGCTGCACAAGGTGGGTGACCAAGAGCGGAGTTTTAAGGAACATTTTAAAGGAGGAGGCAGAGGGAAGGATTTTGTGAAGTTCAGACCCGGGCAGCTGAAGGTCTGACTGTTCCAGGGGTGCTGTAGGGACCAGAGCTGGAGCAGCATGACGAGCACAGAGGGTAGTCAGGTTGCAGGAATTGGAGAGGTGGGGAAGAGAGGTTAGGTTGCTGGGGACGGAGGAGGTCATGGGGGCATTTGAAATTGACAATGAGAATGTGAGGTACAGCCGGACCAGGGGCCGAAATGAGTCAATGAGAACCAGGTGGGCAAGGCTTAGCGCAAGTTCAGATACAAGCCGCGGAAGTTTGAAAGAGCTCACATTTACAGTCACCGCGAGTTGCAATAGCCCACAAGAAATCAGAGCAGGAAAGGGCCATTCGGTTTGCCAAACCTGCACCACTGTTCAATGTGATCATGGCTGCTATTGGGTTTCGAACCCATTTCCTGCTCTGCATCTTTCTCCTTGATTCCTGGGCGGGCCAGCTAGGCTGGCAGATGGGGGGGAGGGCGGGGTGGGGGTGGTTTCAGGGTAGCATTTGAATGGTTCAGCAGTGCCGTCCACCTGGGAGAGGGCTTCAGCTGCAACTGAGCTAAAACCTGGACAGAGTGTGGGACATTTACTGAAGAAAAATTAGACAGTGAGTGTTACTATGGAATCCCAGCTGAGCAGAAGGTCAAATAGCACAGCAATATCGCTGATATAATAAGGTGTAGAGCTGGATGAACACAGCAGGCCAGGCAGCATCAGAGGAGCAGGAAAGTTGATGTTTCATGTCTGGACTCTTCTTCTGAAACGTCAGCTTTCCTGCTCCTCCGAAATGCTTGGCCTGCTGTGTTTGTCCAGCTCTACACCTTGTTATCTCAGATTCTCCAGCATCTGTGGTTCCTACTATCTCCGAAGATCACTGATAGTCTTGCTCAAACTCTGACAGAAATCGAGGAGGTGGATATGATGAGCTTCTAGGGACTGGAGCGTGTGGCTCTCAAACTTCATTCTTCTGACAATCTTTGGAGCCATTTCTGCTCACAAAACACGAGATATGGGATAAGCAGCAGGAAGTTCTGCGGGCAATGAAAGGGTTGATGGAGGGGTCCAGCTGGTGGTCCTCAGTGACCAGTGAAAGCCAGCAGTGTGTTTACAAATAATGAGGTAAATGAGGAATGGACATTTATTTTTTGTGATTTTGCTTTGGCAGCTAATTTGCACCCTTTCCCCTATCGAATGATGAAATTGTAAGAATAAGATTCTGAAAGCCAAGCCATGGGTTCACAAAAGAAACTTCTGTTACAATGGAAATGGTAGTCTGTCATTGCAGTGTGAATGAATGGCACCAGCAAGGCCCCTCTCTGTGTGAAGCTGGGAGACTGGATAGACAGAGGGCATGCACCTTCACCCTGCTTCTGGCTCCAAAATCAGGGCACACACAATTCATTCACTTCGATATTTGGGGGCACTTAGCAGGATGTCATCCAGACTAACCCTGCCAAGGGGCTAGGAGCAGGAAGCAAAGGTTGTGAATGCCCAGGGTGGGGCAATACTGACCTGGTGGAGGTGCTGAAACGACCGTAATACCAGCATGGTGGCTCAGTGGTTGGAACTGCTGCCTCACAGCCCCAGGGACCTGGGTTCGATTCCAGTCTTGGGCTATTGCACATTCTCCCCGTGTGGGTTCTCTCCGGGTGTTTCCTCCTACAGACCAAAGACGTGCAGGTTAGGTGGATTGGCCATGCCAAATGCATGGCTACAGGGATAGGGTAGGGGTGTGGATGTGGGCAGTGTGGGTTTGATGGGCTGAATGGTCTGCTTCCACACTGTAGGGATTCTATGACCTCAGAGTGGTCAAGACAAGTGAACGCACCAACACATCACAAATCGCACCGCTCGCCTGAGCAACACCCCCCCCGACCCCCAACCCAACCCAACAACAAAGCTGGGCTTCTGACCCTGAATATTCTCCACCCCAGAGGTCACTGTCATGTACTCACCTCAAGATGTTGCCGAATGTGGTGCCTGCTTCATCCCATCAAGCCCCTAGGAACCTACATTTCTCTCACTGCTCCAACAAGGTGAAGCATCACAACAGACTTCTCACCCGAAGGACAGAGGGTCCCCGGTTAAACCACCACCAATCACCTCCCTCTAATGGTCTCTCTAGGGCTCCGGCAACGTTACCTTCATAGGAGCTTTTTCAAACAAATTCTCTCATTGAACAAAGCCTGACAGAAGGAGAAGTGACGAAAGCTTGGCAAAAGAGGCAGGATTTTATTGGCTGCATTTTTTTAACAGAACCTCACAAGAGTTTGTCAGACAGCCTGGCGGGAAATTTAAATCCCCGATCTGCCAGATTGTTGGAGCAAATTAGATTGGATTCCCTACAGTGTGGAAACAGGCCCTTCGGCCCAACAAGTCCACACTGCCCCTTGGAGCATCCCACCCAGACCCATCCCCCTATAACCCACACACTCCTGAACACTCTGGGCAATTTAGCATGGCCAATCCACCTAACTTGCACATCTTTGGATTGTGCGAGGAAACTGGAGCACCCGGAGGAAACCCACACAGACATGGGGAGAATGTGCAATCTCCACACAGACAGTCGCCCGAGGTTCAAATTGAACCCGGGTCCCTGGAACTGTGAGGCTGCGGTGCTAACCACTGAGCCACCGTGCCGCCCTTATATTAGGATATAAATTCCACAAACTCCCAGCCGTTCCAGGAAGTTTGGGAGCTGTAGAGTTCAGACACCTGCATAGAAGCCTAAATCCCAGAAAGTGGAAGAAAAGTGGCTTCTTCCTGGCTTCTTAAAAGCCAGGAAGACACACTAAAAATTTACAAAAGACAGGTTAAATCTGAGCTGGAGGATTGTGACCAATTCTGGATCTTAAAGAAGATGTGAAGACATTAATGAGGGGCCTGGGTCCTTTGGAATTGCAAGTTATTTAGTCCCACTTTCCCACCTTTACCCTGAAATGCTTTTTTCCCTTTGGACAAAAATCCTATTTCCTTCTGAAAGCTGAGCGTGCCTCCACCACACTCTTGGACACCCATTCCAAAATCTGACCCTGTCACTGCACAAACCAGTTCTCACTCAGGATGTCTCTGGAACTTTTACCAACCACCTTAAGTGTGTGCCCTTTGGTTCTCAACTCTTCCACAAATGGGAGCAATATTTCCCCCCAAATTACTCCACCCAGACCCCTCCTGATTTTGCAGACTGTGATCGTATCTTCTCTCAGCGTTCTGTGATGAAGGAATCCCAGCCTTCTCAATCTAACCATGTAATTGAAGTGCGTCATTCCTGAGGAATTATTCTCACGAATCCTTCCTGAACCATTTCCATTGGCCTCACATCCTTCCTGAAGTGCAACGCCTAGAACTGGGCATAAAGCTACAAATTGAACTTGGGTTTTGTGAAGGTTCACCACAATATCTTTGTCCTCTATTGAGAGTGCCCCATGTATCGTATGAACCACATTCTCAAGCTGTTACTCTGCCACCTTCAATGGTTTGTATGCAAATACATCCAGGTCCCTCTGATCCTGTACCCTCTTTAGAATGTTTTAGCCCTTTATCTTATTCACTTCATTTTTCCCATCTAAACACACTACGTTACACAGCGCTGCATTAAACCTTATTTACCACTTGTCCCCCTGTTCCACCAACTTGCCTACGTTCTTTTGAAATCTATCATCGGCCTCCATAAAGGTCACAATGTTTCCAAGCTTTATGTCACCTGCAAATGTCGAAACTATGTCCAGGACTTCCAGACCGAGATAATTTGTGAAGATCAAGAGAAGCGGGTGTCCTAACACTGGCCCCCTAAAGCACTCCCACTATAGGTCTTCTCCCGTTCGAAAACTAACCATTCACCACTGTTCCATGAAACAAAAACAGAGTCAACGTTTCGGGCCCAGTGGCCTGCCCTCAGTGCTGTTGGTAGCTAGGAAGAAGTTGATTTTTATGTCGACGATAGGGTAGGGGAAAGGCTACGGAGTAAACAATAGGTGGACACAGAGCCCATTAAGAGAAGACAGTTGGATAGACAAAAGAGTGGATAATGGTCAGCCTGGGAGAGTGAATAGTCATTAACATGGACTATTAGTGGCTTACAATGGGATGTGTGTAATAGCAAAGCATGTGACAACAAGACCAGGTGTGTAAGACAAGGACATGAGAGAAGGTGACTCAAGCTCTAGAATTGTGGGAATCAGTGCCGAGACCAGAAGGTTCCCAAGTGGGAAATGAGGCGGTGTTCTTCCAGCTTGCACTGAGCTTCACTGGAGTACAGCAGCCAGCCTGAGACAGAGACAGGAACAGGGTGGTGTGTCAAAGTGGCAGGCACAGGATTGAGAATAGCTTCTTCCCTGCCATTATCAGGCTGATGAACGGAATCACTGACTTCAAGTAATGTTGATCTTGCTTCGCACACCTTGTGTGCAGTGTAACCTGCATGCCTCACCTCGTCTAAACACCCTATGATCTGTATGTCCCTGTTTGCTGTGATCTGATTCACAGTTTGCAAACAAAGCTTTTCACTGTACACATGGCAATAAAATAAATTAAATCAAATGGAAGCTCAGGACCTTTTTTACAGACAGAACATAGATGTTCCACAAAGCAGTCACCCAGTCTGTCACTTCTCTAACTTGACTCTATTGCTCCTATTACAACCATTTTTCTATTTGTATGCCCAAGTAGAAGCACTGTGGATTCCTGTTATGTTAGCTGCAAGTCTCTACTTGCACTCTCTTTGCTGTAAGTCATTTTTTAATTCATCTCTGGACTTTTTATGTTCATCTTGGTTCTCACTTGTCTTATATCAACCAAACATCTCTCACACACCTTTCTAGAAATCTAACTACAACTATCGATTCCCCTTTATCCATCCTGCTTGTTTTATCCTCAAAGAAATCCAATAAGTTTGCCAAATGCAATTTCCCGTTCACAAAGCCACCTTGATCTGCCCGAAGGTATCATGATTTCTTTTTAAAAAGCGACCTGTTCCTGCGTTTGTGGTTATGAATTCCAGCATTTTCCCAATAAGGGATGTTAGGATGACTGGCCTATAATTTCTTGCTTTCTGTGTCCCTCCTATTTTGAATAACGGTGTTCTATTTCTCATTTTCCAGTCCATTGCAACTTTTCCAAAATACAAATGTTTTGGAAGATTAAATGCATTACCATCACTGCAGCTGCTTCTATTTGATTTTTTGATTTGATTTGATGATTCAGGTCATGAGGTCGAGAGAACTTAGAAAGTAAGATCATCAGAAATAGGAAGAGAAGAAAGTTGCTTAGCCCATTGAGCCTGCTCTACTGCTCAGTAGGATGCTTGTCATCCTATAGACACCTGAAGGGTATTTCGTGAATTTTATCTATAGTGATTGTTATTAACCCTCCCTCTCTTTTGCCCACTGATTTTCTCATTTTCTTGGGATGCTTTTGTGTTCTCTGCTGTGAAGACAGATACAAAATATTTGTTCACCATCTCTGCCATTTCCTTGTTTCGCATTATTAATTCCCCAGTCTTAGCCTTGAGGGAACAAGTCTTACTTTAGTCACTCTCTCCCTTCTCATTTAAAAGTGAAAATCTTTGCTTAGCTGCTGTTGTGCAACACTTAAAAGTAGTCTAAGGACAAGATCTGCCCATGGTACTCCAGGTCATAGAGTCATAGAGTTATGTCGCGGGAAACAGAGTCTTCAGTTCAACCAGTCCATGCCGACTATAATTCCAAACTAATCTGGTCCCACCTGCCTGTGCTTGGCCCATATCCCTCCAAACGTTTCTTATTAATGCACTTACCCAAATGTTTTTTTAAATGTTGTAACTGTGCCTGCATCCACCACAAGCCACTCTCTGCGTAACTAAAATTAACCTCTCGTGTCTTTTTTAAATCTATCTTCTCTCACCTTAAAAGCATGACCCCTAGATTTGAACTCTCTCACCCCAGGGGAAAGATACCTGCCATTCACCTTATCGATACCCCTCATGTTTTTATAACCCTTGATAAATCACCCCTCATCCTCCTGCACTCCAGTGAAAAAAGTCCCAGCCTATCCAGCCTCTCCTTATAACTCAAATCCGGCAACATCTTGGTGAATCTCTTCTGAACCCACTCCAGTTTATTAATTTCCTTCCTACAACAGGGAGACCAGAACTGGACACAGCACTCCAGAAGAGGCCTCACCAATGCCATGTACAACTTCAACATTGGTTCATAGCAAGCCCAACCATCAACAAACATCAACTGAGCTTCTTCTGCTGTATTTGTAAAAATGCTCTCCAAGGATGTTGGCCTTTATTGGGAAGGAGGCAATGGACCATCTTCTTTCATGTTTATGAGCAGTTTGATACAAACACCAGTTTGCTCAGCGGCCTCAAGAGGAGGTTGAAAGTCAACCACATCGATGTGTGACTGAATATAGGCTCTGACAGAGAGATTTCACTTCACCTTGGATAGAACCACAATCTTAAAGCTTTGTTACCAGTACCAGCCTGTCATTCCAGATCCTGTGTAACCAGATTTGAAATTCACAAACTGTCCTGTTGGGAATTGACTGGATGTTCTTTTGTATCATAGTCAGAATGTTATTTCCCAGGATGGAAATAACTAACAGGATGGGGCATGCATTTAAAGTGAGTGGGGTAAAGTTCAAAGGAGATATGGGGTCACGTTTTTTCACACGGAGAGTGGTAGGTGTCTGGAACATGCTGCCAGGGTGTAGTGGCGGAGGCAGATTTGATAGGGATGTTTAAGAGACTTTTAGATAAGTGCATGAAAAATATGTAAGGATGGAGGGATATGGTCCAAGAGCAGGCAGGAGGGATTATCATAGAATTACAGAATCCCTGCAGTGTGGAAACAGGCCATTCGGCCCAACAAGTCCACACCGCCCCTCTGAAAAGCATCCCACCCAGACCCGTTCCCTTATCTCTGCATTTCTCATGTCTAACCCACCTAACCTTAACATCCCTGGGCACTCTGGGCAATTTAGCATGACCGATCCACCCTAGCCTGCACATCTTTGGGCTGTGGGAGGAAACCAGAGCGCCCAGAGGAAACCCACACAGACACGGGGACAATGTGCAAACTCCGCACAGACAGTCACCTGTGGGTGGAATTGAACTCGCGTCCCTGGCGCTGTGAGGCTGCAGTGCTAACCACTGAGCCACCTTTGGTGCTGCATTTAATTTGCTGTCGTGTTCAGTAGAACATTGTGGGCATTGTGGCCTTGCTTTATGGAAGGAAACTGCCATCCTTACCTGGTCCAGCCCATTGGTGACTCCAGACCCACAGCAATGTGGTTGACTCTTAACTGCCCTCTGGGCAATTAGGATTGGGCAATAAATGCTGCCTAGCCAGGAATGCCCTCATTCCGTGAATGAATAAAGAAAAAAAAGCCCGTTTCTGTGCTTTACTATTCTACGTTCTAGGGCCTGTTCAGTGTCTGGTCTAGTAACCCAGTAACAGAACCACTACACCACCATGAGCCCAAGGGGTTAGGGGGAAGCTTTAAGAAAGAGGGAGAAACTGGGCCGGGAAGATGAGGCTTTCCTTCGTTGAGTGATCATGTTCTATCTTTTGTTTTTGAGGCTGTCACGAGATTGAGGATGTCTGAGGATAAACCCTGTGACTTGGAGTGCGCCATCTGTTTCAGCAATTACAACAATGTCTTCAGATCTCCCAAGGTGCTGGACTGTGGCCACACCTTCTGCCTGGAATGCCTGGCGCGTATGAACATGAAGTCACACGTGGCTGAAGCCATTCAGTGCCCCATGTGCCGTGACCTGACGCTAGTTCCTAAGGACGGCCTGCCCAGGTTGGGGAACGACCCAAACATCGTGTCCTGCCTCCCGGAGGCGATGCAAAGGATACACAGCATCCGCTTCAGCCGGAACAAAGGCAAGCTCTTCGTGAAGAAAGGCCAAGGCTCTCGGAGGAAGGAAGAGAAGAGGAAAGTCAAGACGTTCTTTGTGAGGACGGTGAGCCAGAGCCTGGATGTGGGTCACCCGGCCGAAACTAGTGGGCAGAGACAGCAAGGCCCTGGCTGTTGGTGCTGGTCTCACAACAAGTGGTTCTGCATCGTGGCCATCATCGTTATTCTGGTGTCCGTGGGGCTCCTCATCAGTTCCGTCTGGTTGTTCAGGGCCCGTTAGCCGCTGAACGGCTGGGGGTAGTCTCATCGCCCCCGAAAGACACAAACACACACACGCGCACAAACACAAAAAAGACCCACCAAGCACTTGAAAACGCAAGGGGTCTGGTTTGAGAATGACATCTCAGGGTGTGCAGGGCGAAAGAATTTCAGACGACAAAGAAAAAGATGCAGAACATTCAAGTTGGCTGCACTTTCATTTGATTCTGTACCCCTGCTACATTCAAGCCATGGGTTAAACACTGTCAGTGATGACTACTCAACTTTTTGTACCCGTAATTTTAACTTTGTTAGAGTTTTAGGCTCAGCTGTCCAAGATAACCTTAAGGGAGACCCATATTGTACCAGGGTTTTTATATCCTAATCTCTGACTGCTCACTGCCTGTGATTTTCATTGCCTGTTCACAAAGCATTCCCAGCGTCAGGATGTGAAAACACGCAAAGCCCAACTTGGGATCGTATGAAATGTATAGCAGTGGCCAACACACAAGATGCCTTCTCCCAACTCTCACTTCAGACAGACAAACCAAGTGCTTACATCTATGTCCATCTCTAGACCAGCCCTGCCACAGATCATGAGGCATTCTATAACCAGTGTAGCTGGGGAGATACCGTGCCTCTCTTTCTGACCACCATTGGTGCGTTGGGATGTGTTCCCACTTGATTATGAATAACCATGCCTTTGGTCCAAAAAGTCTTTGAGTGAGATTAAAACCTAAAGCTTCTCAATCAGAGGCAGGAACACCACTCTCTGTGCCACGAGGCCTCAAACTCTAAGTACTGTCCAACATTCAAGGATGGCAACACAACATGGATAAACCTCAAACATAAATTGCTGTAGTGACCAAAACAAATGTGTAAGAATCCGAGGCAAACTGTTCTTCAACATAAAGTCATATCTGAGACAAAGCAACATTCAACCAAAGGTAGACTGTACTGGAAATGATTGTTCAAAATATTGCGTCAAACAACATAAAGAGGCATGTAATGTCCAGAATAAATAATGAATCAAGTAGCAAAGTCAGACAAGAAGTGCTGTTCAACATGAAGCAGGGACCAAGAGAAGTAAAAGCAAAATATTATGGGAGCTCAAGGTCTGATTAAAAACACAATGCTGGAGAAGCTCAGCAGGTCTGGCAACATGTGTGGTGGAGAGAGAAACAGATTTAATGTTTCAAGCCAAAATTACTTTCCTTTGAAACAGAGCCATGCAATCTCTACACTGAGGCACACACATGTACAATGAGACACTCACAATGTACACTGAAACACTCACACACTGTACACGGAGACACACATGCTATACGCTGACACACAGACGTACTGTGCATTGAGACACACACAATATGCACTGAAACACTCATACACTGTACACTGTGACACACACACTGTACACTGAGGCATACTATACATGAGACACACATACTGTACATTGAGACACACACACAGAGTACACTCAGATGCATGCACACTGTACAGAGACACACACACAGTACATTCACACACACACTGTACATTGAGACACACACACACACACACACACACACACAGACACACAGTACACTCAGACACACATACATATTATACACTGAGACACGCACACACTGGCAAATGAAAGAAAATCCCTGATACTCACTTTATTAGCAACAAGCAACAATTTATTTATTTAACCCTTAACAGTAAATAAATTAATAGCACTACATATAAATCAAACAATTCCCCTTAAACTACTAACTATTCCCTAAATGAACAAAATTCTAGTGGTATACTGTTCCAATAAGTGCAAGTACCACTTATATAAACCCAAGAAATAGTAAAAATTAATTAAAACTTAGAGTCTCAAAATTATAGCCAGGTTTTCAGAATGTTCTTTGCTTCTCTGCTGATCATTGTGTCAGGAATGCTTTTTCTGTGAATCTTATCTAGGATTACATTAGATTACCTACAGTGTGGAGACAGGCCCTTCGGCCCAACAAGTCCACACTGCCCCTTGGAGTATCCCACCCAGACCCATCCCCCTATAACCCACACAGCCTTGCACACTACGGGCAATTTAGCATGGCCGATCCACCTAATCTGCACATCCTTGGACTGTGGGAGGAAACCAGAGCACCCAGAGGAAACCCAGGCAGACACAAGGAAAACATGCAAACTCTGCACAGACAGTTATCTGAGGCTCGAATCGAACCTGGGTCCCTGGCGCTGTAAAGCTGCAGTGCTAACCACTGAGCCACCATGCTGCCCCTAGTGTGGGGCCTTTAGGAAGAGAGCTCAAAGATTTCTGTGAGCGCTAGGTATTTATTCATCAGATGATGGCTTGCTTTCACAGCAGCTTTCAAAAACCCTCTTCTTATATAACCCCGATGACCCATCAATTTTCTTATGATAGGATTGGTCCAAAATTGCCAAAACAATCAGATTTACATTCAATTGGTTTTCAATCACAAAGTGCTTGGTTTAAAGTAATTGGCTGATCTTTAAGTTAGTTGCCAAAGCATCAAAACAAGCCTGAGGTTTCCAATCACATAGCCAACTGAGACGTGATAATTTCAGAACTGTCTGTACCCCTTCAGCTGCTTACAGATGCACTTTCCTTTAAATCCCCAAGCTTAGAAAAGCAAATCACCTCTTAAAGGGACTATGTACTCTTCCTCACCCTCTATGATTTTTACAAACAAATTCTAACTTCCTGCTTTCAAATTCACAAATACTCTGTACACAACTTCACAACAAGTCCCCCCTTTAAGAAAAAGAATGAGCCACCACAATGAAAAGGTTGCTTTTTTTAAAAAATCTTAATACCCTTATCACAAAATATACAAGTCAGTAATTTAAAGTTACACACTTTATCCTAATTCTCCATACTTGTATAACATTGCACTGGTAGTATTCAATGTTATATGCACATTTTCTTTCGAACCCACAATAATGCATCCACAAAAACATATTTACAACGCTCAACATGTACAATCTGTAAATTAAATGCTTGAAACATAAGACTCCAATGAAACAGTCTTGTATTCTTGTCTTTAAACCTGTTCAAAAAGATGAGAGTTTTGTTCTGTATATATAATCATCTCCGATACATCGTAACATAAATATCACGGTCAGCGCCAAACTCAGTAAATCATTTTGACAGTGGAATATTTTCTCTGCTGGATATTGAGCTTCTTTGAAAAATAACCAATTAGCCTTTCAATTCCACAAACGTCCTCCTGGATCAACACAGCTCCAACCCCCAAAATCACTTGCGTCGATAGGGACATTAAAGGGTTTCAGGAAATTTGGTGTGGCTAAAACTGGTGCAGTGGTTAACACTGTTTTTAAATTCTCTAATGCCTCCTGGCAATGTTCTGTGAACTGAAATTTCATCTTCTTCTTTAGCAAATCCATCAGCGGTGCTACCACACTACTAAAGTTCGTACGAATTTCCTGCAGAATTCGCTCAGTCCCAAAAATCGAAGCACATCGAGGATGGTCTTGGAAATTTCTCGATGGCCTTTTGTCTTCACGTTCCTCCATGTCATCCTTCCATGTCTAGCGTTGTGTCCTAAGAATGTCACTTCCACCTTCGCCAATTCAGTTTTTGCTAAATTTATAACCAGTTTTGTCTCCTTTAGCTTTTCAAAGAGCTCTGCCAAATGTACCATGTGATCATTCCACGAATGGTAAAGATCACGAAGTTATCTACATACACAGCACAATGACTTAATCCTGCTACAAATCTGTTCATAAGTCTTTGAAATCTGGCTGGTGCATTCTTCATTCCAAAGGGCCTTACTTTAAATCGATATAGCCCATTTGGAGTTACAAATAAAGAAATTTCTTTCACTCTGTCCAACAAAGGTACTTGCCAGTAACCACTAAGTCAGTCCAACTTTGTGATTTAAGTGGTTTGTCCAACTTATTCCACACAGTCCTCCAGCCTTGGAATTGGGAATGAGTTTGATTTAGTTATCGTATTGACCCTCTGATAATCCTTGCAGACTCGTTGAGTACCGTCAGGTTCGGGAACCAACACAGTCAGTGAACTCCACTTGCTTTGACTCAGCTCAATGATGTCTTCTTGGAGCATCCTTCTATACCTGTGCTGCTTTGAGAGGATGAAGCCTGTACGGGTGTTGTTTTATTGGAACAGCATTCCCCACTCCGACCTCATGTACTCGAATATTAGTCCTCCCCATTCTGTTCCTACATTTGCCCTCATATTGCTGCAAAAAGCCTTTCAATTCAGTTCTCAGTTCCTGAGGCAGATAGCTCACTGTCCTATTCCATTCTCTAAGGGCTTCCTTATAATTTAACTTATTTTAAGGCACGTCAAAATCCAAATCATCTGGATTTAATTCTTCAATCTGAGTAGCAGTACCTAATACCTATTTCTCCAGTTCCCTTTCCCTGTCATAGTAAAGCTTCAGCATATTCATATGACATACCTGATAAATTTTTTTTTGTATCTGGCGTCTTTACCAGATAATTCACCTGATTTAACTTTTTTTTTCAATTTGATAGGGACCACTAACCTTTATTTTGAATGGGTCTCCTACCCATAGTAACAGAATCAATACTTTATCCCCATGGGCAACTGTGTGAATTTTAGGTTTCTTATCTGTTTTTTTGCTTCATTTGATGCTGTGACACCTTCAAATGTTGTCTAGCTACTTCACCGACTTTGTTTAATCTTCCTCTCATTTCTGATACATAATTCAATTGTGAGATCTCTGACTTTAGACCTATCAACATTTCCTTAATTAATCTTAAAGGGTCTCTTACTTTGTGTCCGAATATTAATTAAAAATGGAATAAACTGAGTCGATTCATTTGGAGCCTTTCAAATAGCAAATAATATAAATGGGATACCTTTATCCCAATCATTTGGATAATCCTGGCAATAACTCTTCAGCGTCGTCTTTAAAGTCTGATGCCACCTTTCCAATGCTCCCTGGGATTCAGGGTGGTACACACTTGATTTAAAGTGTTGGATGCCTAAACCACCCATGACCTCATTAAATAATTTGGCATTAAAATTGGACCCTCGGTCTGAGTGAATCTCTCTGGGCAGTCCATAATGGGTAAAGAAAATAAGCAACTCCCTCACAACATTATTGCCTTAACATTCTGTCATGGAACTGCCTTCAGAAATCTGGTAGACACATCCATTATGGCTAGCAAATACTGGTTCCTACTTTCGGCTTTAGGGAGAGGAGCTATACAATCAATCATAACCCACATAAAAGGTTCTTCAAATGTGGCATCAAAGTTGTTGGTTTTATTACTGCCTGTGGGTTTCCCACCATCTGACACATGACAGGTTACGACAAAATTCAACCACAGCCCTATGTAATCCAGGCCAATAGAAATGCTTTTGTATCTTAACCTGAGTCTTCCTTGCCCCTCGATGACCTCCTACAGGTAATGTGTGCGCTACCCACAACACTTCCTGTCTATATACTACCAGCAACACAGTCTGGTGAAATTCTGCCCATTTTTCCTCTGCAGTAACATGCCAAGGTTTCAGTTTCCGGCTGAGGATTCTATCCTTAAGATATAAACATTTGGGAATACATCCAGATTCCTTTTCCAAGCAGGCTTTATGATATATCTTTTATTGTCTCACCTTTTTATTGTAACTCCAGTCTGATTTAGTTATAGTATTGACTTTTCCGATAATCCTTCAGATGTGACCACCTCTGCCTGATCCTCTACCCGTTCAGGTTTTTCCTTTACCACTTCATCAAACAGGGTGTCAGCTAACTCAACCTCAACTCCTTCATCTCTTCAGTTTTTCCTTCTTGCTGTAACTTATGACTGTCCAGAAAAATTCCAGGGTATTTTTTCTTTTAAATACTCAGCTTCCTGGTTTTCCTTCGGCTTCTCCACTACACAGGGCATCACTCCCACCTTTGATCTGGTCAGGCCGTTTCCAAGAATAAACTGTTTTCCTAGAATAGACAATCTTTCAATCTCTCGCACTGTCACTTCCTCAGTCTTTATTGGACTTTATAGCCTTACCCTACACAGGGGAATGCTAAATCTGTCTCAATTTATTCCACAGATTACCACTCTCTTGGGTAACATTTCAAAAGGAGCGCAAATACTTTTATCTCTTAATTTTCTGAGACTGGTTAGCTCCCATATCTCTCAATATTTTGACTTATTTATCTTCTCCCTGTTCTTCCTGAGTAAACTTTACCCACAGAAATGGAATCTTTATATAGTTTGGGCACTGTCTCAAGATCCAGCCCATGACTAGGCTGTTCACTGCCCTGCAGCTCATCAACGTCCCTTGGGATCCCCTCACTATTTCAACTAATCCCACTGGTTTAGCCTCATTTACCACATCCTTTTTCCCAGTGCCTTTCTTAAGCCACCAGCACTGTGACTTTATCTGTTCCACTCCATTACAGTGAAAACACCTGAGGCCCTTCACCTCTTTTCACCAACTGGGGTTTCTTTCTTCATCTGTGATAAAGTGATCTTGGTATGATCTCCTTTTTGTTTTCCATTGAAGGATCTCCCTCTTTCCCAATTTCTATCCCTCACCAAATGAAATTGCTGTTGGGAGCTAGATTTCGATTTACGCACTAATGCATATTCATCCACCATCTCTGCAGCTCTTTGCATTGTTTTAACTTTCTGTTCCTCAACATGAGCTCTTGCCACCTCGGGATGTGAAATTTAAGCACCTCCAGCAGAAGAAGAACCTTTCTAAGATCCTTAAAAGTCTTTTCTATCTTTAATGCTCTCACCCATGCATCAAAGTTGCTGTGTTTAATTCTTTCCAATTTGACACAAGTCTCACCTAGTTCATTCCTTCCTATAAGTTCCAATTCATAGACGCTCAACAAAGCCTGTTTCACTTCTTCTTATTCTCCTGGTACACCCACTGACAGCACTGCAAACACCTCACTATCCCTGCCGACCAATTTAGTCTGAATTAACATTAGCCACACAGTCTCTGGACAGATCAGCTGCGTAGCCAATGTCTCAAAGGAAGTGAAAGAGGCTTCTACATCTTTTCCTTTGAATTTTGGTAATGTTTTGACATATTTGCATATATCCCTACCATGTCTTTGGCAATGTTGGGTTTGCTGAGCATCACTCTCCTCCTCACTGAGCCTATCTTCTACCTTCATTTCCATCATTTTAAATTGACTTTCCTGTTAAATTTGCAACTTCCAAATTTCAAATTGTCTCTCCTTTTCCTTTGGCTCAGCTAATAACCTTCTCTCCCTTTCCTTATCTCCTAACTCCATTTGTCTAATTTTCAATTTAATTTTTTTCTAACTCCACTGTATTTGCCTGCTTGTCTGGAACACCTAAATGCTTGACTATACAATTTCAGCTTTCCTCTTGTGCCTAGATAAACCCAAATCTAGCCTGTTGCTAAGTCTAAAAGGACATCCTTCCTCTGTCTTTCCAAATTGTCTTGCAAATCTGGGAAGCAGCTTCAATCCCCAGAGCCTCTTTAGCATTGTCAAGAGCCAATTCACTCACTTTTGATTTATCCAACAACCAAAATTATGCAGGTTTTCTACACCGCACCTCGGTTTTATTTAAAGATCTAGGGCTCTAATCCCTAAGACCGTGCAAATCTGTTGGGACCTTTCATGAAATAAATCTGTTCAGATCCCGAATACAAACTGATGCCTCAATATGTTGTGAAGTGGAAGTCTGACGCCTCTGATAGTTAGAATTGAAACACAAGTTACCAATCTGTGACGGTGGGAGTAGAGGTCCACTTCTAATAATTAAATTTGAAACATCCAGAATAGCTCACCTTACCTCATATAATTATTTTAAAAAGAGTAGTTAAATGAAAGAAATCTGTGATGGTCACTTTGTAAGCAATAATTAACAGTTGATTTATTTAACCCTAACAGTGAACAAATTAACAGAGCTACCAACAAATCGAACAATTCCCACTTAACTACCAACTATTTCTCACCTAAACAAAATTCTACTGGTATGCTGTTCCAATAAATACAGGTCCCACTTATATAAACCCAAGTAATAATATTAGTAAATTAAGACACTGAGACACAAACTGTATTCAGACACACACACATAGAGTACACTGAGATACACACTGTGCACAGAGACTCACACTGCACACTAAGACACAGACACAACTGCGCACAATGCATTGTGTATTGAGACACACATACTTATACTGACACACACACACACTGTACAATGAGACAAACATTGTACACTGACTCATGCACTCACAGTGTACACAGATGCACATCCTGTACCCTGCGATACACACACTATACACTGTGGCATACACACTATAGACTGAGATATACACATGAGCTACACTGAAATCCACACACACAAATGTATGCTGCGGCACACACTGTGCACTGAGATACACAGACACACTGTACACTGAGATATACCACTGTACAATGAGACACAACTATACACTGAGACACAAACACATACTCTGTGCACTGAGACAAAAACAGACTGTACACTGAGGCACTCACACTCTGTACACTGAGACACACATATTGTACACTGTCACAGACACACTGTACACTGAGACACACACACATACTGTACACTGAGATGCACACAATGCACACACACGACAATGAGACACACACTGATCACTGACACACACTACACTGTGCACTGTGACACATACGCTGTACACTGAGACACACACATTCTGACAACTGATACACACATACTGTACACTGACACACACTACATTGTACACCGTGACACACACACTGTACACTGAGACATGCATACTGTACACTGAGACACACAGGAGAACTATACACTGACACACACACAGGCTCACTGTACAATAGACACACACAGAGTACACTGAAACACACATACCAAGTGCATTGAGACACACACACACACACACACATACACACACACACACACACACACACACACACACAGTAATGTGAGACCCACACAGACTAATACATACACATTCTACATGGAGGCACACACACACTGTACACTGAGACAAAAACACATACTGTACACTGAGACACACACGCACACACACACACACACACACAGTACACTGAGACACACAAACACACACCCTACAACGAGACACACATAGAGTATACTGACACAAACATACACTGTACAAAGAGATGCAAACTATACCCTGAGATGCACACAAACACTGTACATTGTGATACATACACAGTGCACAGTGTGTGTGGTTCAGTGCACAGAGACACACAGCACTGAGATACACTCACAGAGGACACTGAGACACACTGTCTAATGAGACACACTGTGCACTGAGACATGCATAAACTGATGCACACACACAAAACACTGACAGACACACTCTGTACATATACTTTACAATGAGACACACACACTCTGTACACAGACACACACACATTGTACACAGAGACACAAACTATATCCTGAGATACACACAAGCACTGCACATTGACTTACACACACTGTGCACTGAAGCACTCACACACTGTACATTGAGTCATGCTGAGGCACACACTGTGCACTGAGATACACAGACACACTGTACACTGAGACATACCACTGTACAATGAGACACAACTATACACTGAGACACAAACACATACTCTGTGCACCGAAACAAAAACAGACTGTACACTGAGACACACACACATACTGTACACTGAGATGCACACAATGCACACACACGACAATGAGACACACACTGATCACTGACACACACTACACTGTGCACTGTGACACATACGCTGTACACTGAGACACACACATTCTGACAACTGATACACACATACTGTACACTGACACACACTACACTGTACACCGTGACACACACACTGTACACTGAGACATGCGTACTGTACACTGAGACACACAGGAAAACTATACACTGACATAACACACAGACTCACTGTACAATAGACACACACAGAGTACACTGAAACACACATACCAAGTGCATTGAGACACACACACACACACACACACACACACACACACACACAGAGTAATGTGAGACCCACACAGGCTAATACATACACATTCTACATGGAGGCACACACACACTGTACACTGAGACAAAGACACATACTGTACACTGAGACACACACACACACACACACACACACACACACACACAGTACACTGAGACAGACAAACACACACCCTACAATGAGAAACACATAGAGTATACTGACACAAACATACACTGTACAAAGAGATGCAAACTATACCCTGAGATGCACACAAACACTGTACATTGAGATACATACACAGTGCACAGTGTGTGTGGTTCAGTGCACAGAGACACACAGCACTGAGATACACTCACAGAGGACACTGAGACACACTGTCTACTGAGACACACTGTGCACTGAGACATGCACAAACTGTACACTGATGCACACACACAAAACACCGACAGACACACTCTGTACACATACCTTACAATGAGACACACACTCTGTACACAGACACACACACATTGTACACAGAGACACAAACTATATCCTGAGATACACACAAGCACTGCACATTGACATACACACACTGTGCACTGAAGCACTCACACACTGTACATTGAGTCATGCTGAGAAACAAACACATGCAGTACACTGAGACACAAACACTTTATACCGAGAAGCATACACAATGTACAATGAGACACACACAGTGAGACAGATACATGCACTGTGTATACAGACACACACACACTGTACAATGAGACACACAAACTGTACACTGACACACACTCTCAGACTATACACAGAGGCACACACTGCATGCTGTGATACACACACATTGTATGCTGTGACATACATTGTACACTGAGATACACATGTGCTGTACACTGAGACCTACATACATAATCTACACTTAGATACACAGACACACTGTATACACACGCACATATACACACAGTAATGTGAGACACACACAGGCTGATACATACACATTCTACATGGAGGCACACACACATAGTACACTGAGACACACAGTATGCACACGGAGATGCACATACAGTGCACGCACACACACACACACACACACACCACAAACACACACAGCCACAGTGTACACGGAGACACACATACAGTATACACACACACACACACACATACACACACACACACACACACACACACACACAGAGTACATTGAGACACATATGCACACTGTATACTGAGACATGCGCATGTTGCACACTAGGACAGACAGACACGCACACACTGTGTACACTGACACACATACACTGTACATTGAGACAGGCACTGAGCACACTAAAACATACATACTGAGTACACCGAGACACGCACACAGTAATGTGAGACATGCAACTGAGATACACAGATATTTTACACTGAGGCGCACAAAGACTGTACACTGACACTGTACATGGAGACAGACTATATACACAAGGAAACACTGTACATGGAGACACACACACTGGACACTGGGGCGCCATCTATACGCTGACAAACACACAAACACTGTACATTGAGATACAGACACTGTGCACTGAAGAACTCACACAGACTGTACACTGAGACACAACCACACACACACAAATTTTACACCAAGACAGACACAGATGGTACACTAAGACAAACACTATACACTGATACACACACACACACAGAGTACACTGAGATATAAACACTGTAAACTGATACACACATACACACACAGTACACAGAGACAGACACAGACTCACTGTGCACTGAGACACATGCACTGTACACTGAAAAACACACAAATACACATCTACACTGAAACACACATAGACTGTACACTGAGATTCACACGCACAAACACACATAAACACACATACACACAGACACACACACACACACACACACACAGTATTTGAGACAAAAACACACACTGTGCACTGAGACACGCACAGAAGTGTACACTGAGACATGTATACAGAGATACACACACTGTACACTGACACATACACTCTGTACTGAGATACAATATATACTGAGGCACACACACTGTACATTGAGACATAAACACACACTATATACTGAGATACATACAGAATGTACACTGAGACACACACTGTACTCTGAGATACAAACACTGGACACTGACACACACACACACACACACACACAGAGCACACTGAGACACATGCAAACTGTAATGTGAGACACACCCAAGCTGAACATTGAGATACACACATTCTACACTGAGGGACACACTCATACTGTACACTGAGATACACACACTGTGCACCAAGACGCATAGACATCCTACAATGAGACACATATACTGTACCCTGAGACACAGATACACTGTACATGGAGACACAACATTGTACCCTGAGATACACACAAACACTGTACATTGAGATGCATACACTGTGTACTGAAGCACTCACACACTGTACACCGAGACTGATACAGAGTATGTACTGAGACACACATACATGGTATACCAAGACACACACGTACAATAAAACACTCAGACTGTACACCGAGACACACACACATGCTGTACACTGAGAAACACACAGAGTACACTGAGGCTCACACACATACTGTACACTCAGACACACACTGTACGCTGACACACACATGCACAGTGCATGGAGACACAAATGCATACTATACTCACACACACACAGAGTACAATGAGGCACACGTACGTACTATACATTGACAGACACACTGTACACTGAGACACACATTGTACACTGAGACATACACACACTGTACATTGAGACACACACACTGTACACTGACACACACTCTCAGACTGTACACAGAGACACACACTGAATGTGATGCACACACATTTTACACTGTGACATGCATTGTCCTCTGAGACACACACACACTTTACAATGAGACAAACATTGTACACTGACTCATGCACTCACAGTGTACACAGATGCACATCCTGTACCCTGCGATACACACACTATACACTGTGGCATACACACTACAGACTGAGATATACACATGAGCTACACTGAAACCAACACACACAAATGTATGCTGCGGCACACACTGTGCACTGAGATACACAGACACACGGTACACTGAGACATACCACTGTACAATGAGACACAACTATACACTGAGACACAAACACATACTCTGTGCACTGAGACAAAAACAGACTGTACACTGAGGCACACACACACTGTACACTGAGACACACATATTGTACACTGTCACAGACACACTGTACACTGAGACACACACACATACTGTACACTGAGATGCACACACACGACAATGAGACACACACTGATCACTGACACACACTACACTGTGCACTGTGACACATACGCTGTACACTGAGACACACACATTCTGACAACTGATAGACACATACTGTACACTGACACACACTACACTGTACACCGTGACACACACACTGTACACTGAGACATGCATACTGTACACTGAGACACACAGGAGAACTATACACTGACACACACACAGA